>NC_056738.1:306000509-306005509 GCF_019279795.1 Protopterus annectens | reverse complement strand
TCAGTGTATGTATTTGTAGGCCAGACTGAGACATGTCCCATACCACAGTCAGGCATTAGACTACACTGTGAATTGGGTCAGTATATGTAGGGTTAGTGTGTGAGTGGCAAATATGAGGATGGTTTTGTTCACACAGTCCATATACTGTACTATTAATTAGGCTTACCATAATGTGACTGTGACTGTGTTGAGATTGGTTTTGGGTATGCACTTTCACGCTGGTGTCTGTTACTCCATGCTGTTACATGCCTGTAGTGCCTGCTATATTTGCAATTACATGTGCATTCCCCCATAGGAAACTTGGGTCCGTGTTGTGGCAGTCTGCCTGTAGTTTACACAGTGCTTGGTGACATGCCTAGCATCTCAGTGTACTTACCTAGTGTGATGTTATGTCCAGATATTTGTCAGATATACTGCCGCCTGGCCAAAATATGTGTACTGTATTTCTGAAAAAGCAGTAGGATGCTGTGAAGATGTACGTCACTAATTAGTGGGAAGTATGTGGGCTTGGGACCTCTGCTCCTCAAGTTAATATGTGTTAGGACAGACAGGAGGGTGTGACTGCATCAACTGTGTGAGCTTATGTACTCCAGTATTTGTGTTATATTCCCATTTTCATGTCTGTAACCACCCCCTTTTTCAGGCTTGTTCCACATGTCTTGCACTAAGGAGGTCTGTGTATACCTCTGGACTGACTAGATTGTTTCAGACTGTCCATGTTTATTGGTCAGATTTCTGTTGTATTCCACAGGATCATTACTGTGATTTGTGTGGTACTTCACTATAATGATTTTATGATGTCTATCAGTAACTGATGGCGTACATGTCAGTTTCAGAAGAGCCTTCCTACGCAACATGTCTGTTGACACAACCCCTGCTACTATAGCAACATTCTACATTTACAACTGCAATACTTACATTACATTTCCTTGCACTAAGAGGTTGTGAGTTATGGTGCTGAGGTATGACTCCACTACATGTTATGGGCACATGTTATATATACATACATATATACATATATGTGAAAAATATATATATATATGTGTGTGTGTATGTACATTTATACATATATCTACATATGTATTTATATATATATATATTTCTGATGAAGTTCAAGTGAAAATAAATTGAACGAAACGCGTAAAATATTAGTTCATCTGGTTTCTGACTGTTTGTTTTCCTCAGCCTGAGATTTGGCGCTTATTTTATCTCATATATATATATATATATATATATATATATATATATATATATATATATATATCTATATATATGTATCTTTATGTGTAAACATGACTGTTGTATATACCTTCTCAGATGTATTCCACCATATTTATCTGATATGTGTATATTTAGATATAAAAACATGACTGATTCAACACTATTTTCACAAACAAGTAGTAAACAATTGTAGTAGTCAAAGCAGTTGTTCATTACTATTCAGTATGCGTAGTGAATGATATATTTGAACAAGCAACCAGCATTTATACAGCTCAGATGGCTTAGTGGTTAAGTGCTGTGATTATAGTCTACAGGGTCCTGGCTTCAAGACCTGCAATGGCTGTTTATTTTGTTGTTATGCAGAACAAGGACTGTTTGCTACAGAGTGGTTAAGGCAGTTTTGAGCAGCTTTAAGCAGGTTTACGTGACGGTAAGCGGTGCTAATGTACTGTTAAACTAAAAGGAGCTTCCACCGTGTAGGCTTCGCTTACCAGTGCGCAAATCTGCTTAACATTTACATTTAAGCAATGCTTACACCTCCTCAGCATAGCTCAGCCCTGATAACCAGTGATCACATTCTATTCTGATAAAATAGCAGGGTAATGGCATCTTTAATAAGTGTATTTAATTCCATGTACATAACATGCTTCTATGTGCTGTCATTACAGTAGCAATGGGTGTGAGTATACTGTATGGGACACCTGAGTATTCATGGCTAGTACCACAATCTTTTCCCTTTGTATGTGTCTAATACATGGATAGTATCCCAGGTTATATGCAGTCACACTTGCATGTATTGTATCATTGCATTACTACTTTTAACAATGCTTTTCCAAGTAAGAGTAGATTGCAGATTGTAGTACTGGAACCATACACCCCTGCATGCAAAGCTGGACTCTGAGTACTGACTATCATGTTCTTAGTGTATAAGCTGTATGTTATTAAGTATCTCCTACTGTATATTGATCTGATATGTGGATATTAACTGTGGACTACTATGGGTTTAGGACATGTCATTGAGGGCTGCTGTCATGTAGTAATGGCATACCTATCAGTGTCAGACATCTATCTGTCAAAACATTCATCCTAATGCATAACCTGTTGGCTAGCTAATTTCTGTCTGTCCTCTGTACAGATGTGCAGATGTCAGGCAATCTCTGATTGACTGACACTAACATGTCTACCCAGTTGTGTTATGAATGTCACAGCTAGGAAACCCCACCCTGTATGCACCACATGCCATGGATACCTCAACCAGGCTACCACAGTCAACAGAACATGCTTGGGTACATGTCTCTAACCCACACACTGGTCATGTTATGTAATATATGTTGCATACATGTCAGTTGGAGCACCTCACTGGTCCTCTGAAAGAGCAAACAGATGATTGGATGTTGAATTTAACTGACACCCTGGAGATCACTCAAGTGGTATCGGTTGATAGATGGCCTGCTGAAAAATGTCAGGTGGCATGATAGTAGTGTACCCACATGCCCTACTCTTCTCATCTCTCCATGGACATTAGCCAGGAAAACACCTAGGAACACCTGCAACTATGGACCTCAATACTGACAAATGTGTCAGCGTGCATTAATGAGAATAATAGTGTGTATGTGTTTGTAAACGTTTAGTTGAAAATACTCTGAGGGCCTTCTCACCCACTGCACCCCCTCCCCATTGTTATACTTAGAAATGGCTGCTGCTATAATTGACATTAAATGTACCTTGTCACCCCATGGGCTACCTGGAGCTTGCAGTACCAGCATAACACTGTTCTACAAATGGGTAGATAGGTGTGGGTTACTCTCTGAGTCCTGTGTATGTGTGTGAAACTGTGTGTGAGTGTGCATATTTGTAGGAGACAGCATTATGAGGCCACATTCTCCAA
This sequence comes from Protopterus annectens, assembly GCF_019279795.1. Taxonomy (NCBI): domain Eukaryota; kingdom Metazoa; phylum Chordata; order Ceratodontiformes; family Protopteridae; genus Protopterus; species Protopterus annectens. The sequence goes on along the minus strand of NC_056738.1, from coordinate 306,002,400 downwards.
ATACAATAAACCTTGCCATACATTATAAGGGATAGTGATGTTGATGACATGCCATGACAAACCCTCAACCTACTATCCATGTGACATGTGCAATAAATGCATATCCCTGTAGTAGCACTGATTGGATAGACAAGGGTTTGTATTGAAGTCCTGGTCAATGTGTGATTGTGGGTATGTCAGAGCATTATCATGGGTTTCAGTGTGTACGATATCAAATGTGGGGTGTGGGTGCTGGGTATACTGTCTTTACACCATGAAAGCCCCAGTACATGTCCCAAGGTCCACTATATGAGGACCACTGTCACCATCAACCATACAGTTAAGTGATTACACTATCCAGTCCAATGATGCATGTGCTGTGTGCAAAAACACAGTAACAGAATGGAGTCACTGACAAGGTAGTTAGCACTGCTAAACTCAGGTCTGTCAAATGTGTCTATGACTGTATGTGTTTGTCAATGTGTATATGACAGTATGTCATACTATGTATTGTTCATTAACACCCAGTACATCCCCCATTACCATACTGTACAAGGCCTGGTGATGTTTTTCACTTAACAGGAAACTTTGGACACACCTCACCCTAAAAGCTCTGTGGTGTGCGCAAGTGAGGCCAATCACATTAGTAGCAATAAGTACCTAGGTAGGGGTTCTATTCTCAGTGTTGCCAAGTAAGTATGTGTGTATGTGAAGGGATCTACTTCAGTTTACAGAAAATATATGTCCCAGGATATCATTTGTCTGAGAACCAACTGGCAAAAGGTAACATTTCAAGGCAATCATCTTGTGGTAATACATTCAATCAAAACTAGTAATGGATGTGTGAATGCCCTTTTTCCCCACTGTACAGCTGTACAGTGATACTGGAGTTGGTATATATACATGGGTATGGTTGTTGTGGGTACAGCCACCCACATTGTGGTTATTGTTGTGCGTATCCCCCTGCTTAGTGTGTCGTTATACTGTACAGTTTATGTTAACAATTTAAGTAGTTGTTATTCACACTATGTGTGTTTCTACGCCACCCCAGACCCTCCAAAGCTGTGCCACCTACACCAGCCCACCTACGTTTACCAACTCCAGGACTGCACTACATTGGGGAAGAGGTCATATACCCTGCCAGTACCATTGTCAATAACATTAAACTGGTGGACTGATTATTTACTGATGAGATGTTTTGGCAATTTGGTCAAAATGAGTTCGCTGCAAAATGAAGCACATCCATGTGAACAGTATTCTCTGTGTATTGCATCAACACCAAAGCCTGTGTATGTGTGTGTGTGTGTGTGTGTGTGTGTGTGTGTGTGTGTGTGTGTGTGTGTGTGTGTGTGTGTGTGTGTGTGTGTGTGTGTGTGTGTTATTCACAAACATTTGGTGTGTACCACCCAGTACACTTACCATTGTCCACTGTAGAAGGGCTGCTTACATCGGCCACCATACACTCACCTGTATACACCCCTCAGACCTATCAGCCATGTGGCACATGCAGTAACTGTTAAACAGACTTGTTATCTGTGTTCAGCTGTACCCAGGATATGACACAGTCAATGTGTCACCACAGTGCCACATCCCTTGTAGGAAAGGACAGCAGACCAGACAGCGGGGATGGGGTGGATAAAAGTGGGATGTCAACCAATGGCACTGATTCAGCCCCTGACAACCCTGCCTGTGCCTCACTATGCCTATCACCATTGTCAGAGTCTATATGGACACTAACATCAGTTTGCCTGCAGGAGGGACCCTGACCCACCTCGCCACCTGTGAGACTGCTGACACATAGACACCTAGAACACAAACAGAATACATTGAGGAGACCACTATCAGTCAGTGTTAATAACAGCTATAATGCATCATGGCTGGACAGCTACACACCCTGATGTGTTAGCATTAA
>NC_056738.1:305823419-305925919 GCF_019279795.1 Protopterus annectens | reverse complement strand
TAGTTTTTAAAAGGAGGCGGATGTAGTGGGTAGGTACTGGTTCTAATTTAAAGGAAAGTGGGGCTGAGTTATTAACAGGATTGGGTGGTGAGGAAGTAGTAGTTAGCTGGGTGGCTAGAGACTGAATGGTCTCCGTAAAAAGGAATTGAATGCGTTGGCAATATCTACAGGATCATTCCCTATAAGTTCCTCAGGGGTGGGGGTGGTAGATTTACCAGGATGCAGGAGGTTATTGAATCCATCAGAACTTCTTTGGGTTATTTTGGTGTTTGTCCTGGAGGTGGCAGAAATACTGTTTTTTGTCTAGAGTTATAGCTGTTTTAGTAGAGTTTCTGAGCTGTTGGAATTTAATGCAGTCTAGGTGAGTTTTGGTGGCTCTCCATTTGTTCCAAGCCTGGTCACGGAGTTTGATTTTAGTTTTAGTTTCTCTGGTAAGCCAAGGTGCTATACGTTCTTTGGATCTAATTTGCCGATTGGGGGCATGGCAGTTAAGTATATTAAGGAAAGTGTTATTAAAGTGAGTAACACTGTCTTGTAAGGGTAGGGTTTTTAGGATGGACCAGTTACAGGACTTGAGTTCTGCAAGGAATAGGAGTGGATTAAAGTTCTTCTTATTTCTTACTGATCTGTATAAAGGGGGGTTAGTTGATGAGGTTTTATGTTTAATTATATAGGTGATTAGGTGGTCGCTGAGATCGTTGGGAAGAGTTCCCGAGCTATAATTGAGTGGATCCTTGTTAGTTAGAATCCAGTCAATGGTGCTTTCTTTTTGGTGAGCGTTGCCAATTCTGGTTGGAGATAAGATATTTTGGGAGAAACCGTGTAAGTTAATTGGAAGGGGGTTAATACTAGCGGTGCAGTGAGACCAGTCAATATTGAAATCCCCGAGTATAATGGTTTCTTGAGGGTAGTTAGAGGTTAGCCAGCTAAGAGTTTGTTCTAAGTTTTCTATGTTCTTCCCTGGAGGGATATAAATTACTATAAGATTAATGGATTTTTGGGTGTTTAGGCAAACTTTTAGAGCAATGAGTTCAACGTTAAAAACTTTGGGAGGTTGTAATGAATTCCTGATGACATTCATTGTATTCTTATACATAACTGCTATTCCACCCCCCTTTTATTTCTCCTGTCTATCCTGTGGATATTATACCCAGGTGGGATTATCTCTTCGTCCTTAGTGGAGGTTTTTAGCCATGTTTCCGATAAGCACATAATGTCGGGAGAGTGGGTGGCTAGGAGAGCATGTAGGTTGTGAATTTTGTTATTTAAGCTTCTTAAGTTAAGATGGAATATGAGCAGGGAGCCAGTAGAGGAGGAGGTGGGTTTGGAGGTGTTTGAGTCTGGGGCTGTGGTGGGGCCTGGGTTGGGGTGGATATCACCATAAGTGGTGATAGATTTTTTCAGGTGGTCTAGGAGTCTTTGAAGTTTACATAACAGTTTGGAATGGGATATATTGTTAACTATCTTAGGGTGGTAGAGGGTGAGATGTATCGGTTTAGGGCTTAGTTTTTTATCAGGGTATAGAGAAGTTGGGATAGATTGAGATGATAGGTTTGGATGGCTGGAAGTGTATCCCTTAGGGAAGGGAATATCCAACAGAGTTTGGTTTTCGTATCTAGTTAGGTAGTAGGGAATAAGTAGGCCTATTGCTATGAAAGGGGTTAAGGTCAGTGTGAATTTGCCCATGTTGTTCTGAGGGAGAGGAGGTGGGGTGGTAGGGCTGGAAGATTTTACTTAGTGAAAGAGGAGGCCTGAGTGTGTGGGAGTGGTTTTAGCAAATTGAGGGGCGGTTGTGATAGGTAGAGGGGTAGTGGGAGGGGCTATTTGGTCTTATAAATGTAGAGGTAGTTGGGGCGGGTGGGATATGGGGGCAGGGTGGGGAGCGGAGCGAGCCCGAGCGAAGCGAGGGCGAAGCGGAGCGGGGACTACACCGCCAGGAGTCCGCCAGGTCTTAAAGGCAGCTGATTGTGAGTACAATTGGTCTAATGTCCCAGTGGTTACTTTACTAGGAATAGAGGTTCCTTTGCTTGTAGTGTGTAGTTTTCGTTGAGTTTCACAGATCAGTGCATTCGCACCCGGTTGTAGTCCTTGGGGCAACGTTTGGGGCCTGGGTGCCACGCGGTGTGTGGATTTTAGTGGGGCTTCCTAGGATGGAATAATAGAAAGAGACATAGTTGTGGTGATACAATATCAAGGTTGCTGTGTCTTAAGGTAGAGTATAAAATATACAGTGTTAAACAGAGGCATATACAGTTTGCAGTACACTCGCTAGAAACTGTAGGCAGACAGGATAATTATCAACTTGTGTGGTTTTGTACAGTTACAAGTCATCAGCCTGACTTTGCAGCAGTAGCATAACATTCATTGTCTAACTTTGCGGCAGTAGCGTAAATTTCACAGTCTAACACAAGTGTTAGTTCCCGAGTGGTTAGCATGAACCAAGTTATTCATTTATATTCTCCCTCCCCAGTTTTACAGTACTCTGTTCATGTTCCAGCTTAATGGTAGAATTAGTCTACTGAGGCTTGTAAGCGACAGCTAATTGTGAGCGAATAGCATGCAGAGGCCAGTATCAGTAACATCACCTATATACAGTCAATGGTAGTCAATTTTAGGTAGTTTCTACTAAGAAATGCCGTACAGACACCTACAACACGTACTCTATCTTCCAGTAAGAAGTTAACATCAGCTGCAACGCTATTTGCTACAACACGTACTCAATCTGCCACTATTCAAGAAGTTAACATCAGCTGCAACGCTATTTGCGATAACAAACAGGATTCAGTAGTTTAAATCTATGTCTAAATCTATTAAACCTTAGATATATGGTTCCCCTTCAGAAGGTCGAATGGCTGAAAGCTCAAAATGCATATGGCCGAAGCCATATGCTCGAATTTCAGAAGCTCGACCTTCTGAATTGGAAGTAAAAAAAAACAAAACACAAAACAATGTTTATGCAGGAGGGCAAGCCCCCCTGCACCCCCCACACCTCCCGCTACTTATTTATTCCGAGATCGCACTACAGCGCAGAAAGGGAAATCTCTCGTCCTGCACTGTATGCCTATCCCCATTCAGAAGGTTGATCTTCTGAAATTTCGAGCATATGGTCTTGACCATATGCATTTCGAGATTTCAGCCGTTCGACCTTTTGAAGGGGAACCAGATATATATATATATATATATATATATATATATATATATATATATATATATATATATATATATAGATAGATAGATATATAGGTCTACCTCACTAGGTTGACACATCACAATGCTGTCAGCAAGAAAGTCGACCACAAAAGGCTGACACTGGAAACACTGACACTAAACTATGCATGCACAAGTAAAATCCTCACCACATACAATTAACAAAAAACAAAATAACATTGTTTTTGCAGGGAGGCCACCCCCCCTGCACCCCTCAGATCGTGGTTCCACTCCCCTGGTAATTATCTACACTAACTGTGAGAGTGCACAATCCCTGGAGAAAGGGAATATTTCCTCACCCAAGGATTGCCGATCTAGTGCAACTGTCAAATGTCTGCATATGTCAACCTTTCTTGCTGTCGACATTGTGATATGTCAACCTAGTGAGGTCTTACTCTCTCTCTCTCTCTCTCTCTCTATATATATATATATGGGTTCGTGTTAGAACGTCGACAACTTACTATATCGACAAGTAGACCTGCAGCACCAAATAAACGAAACCTGAAAGCATCAACATTTCAAATAACCGACACTTACTCCATCGACAACGCGCTACACCAACATCATTATTACAGGTACGGTATTAACATATGTGAGGTAGGGGATGTATTTATAAACTTATGTCACTTAGTCTGACATTATAACTACATCCCCCACTCAACATATGTTAATACCCTTTACCTGTAATATGGGATGTGGGTGTAGCGCGTTGTCGGTGAAGTCGTCTCGATGGAGTAAGTGTCGGTTATTTGAAATGTCGATGCTTTCAGGTTTCGTTTATTTGGTGCTGCAGGGCTACTTGTCGATATAGTAAGTTGTCAACGTTCTAACATGAACCCATATATATATATATATATATATATATATATATATATATATATATCTTTATGTGTGTGTATTGCAAGCTGCCATTTTAAGCTGTCCTAACTCCCTCCTTCATCTAGTTATCCCACATGCTTTCCTCCTCTTTCTCCATTCAGCCTGGACTTTCAGTTTAACAGTAAAGTGTATGTGTTAAGGTAATAAACTGTGAATGAAGTGTATGTCCCGAAGACATGGGTTTGGTTCTCATCATTTCCATTGAGATGTACACTACCAGTTCACCTCCAGTACAGACTTCTATAGCTTGTGGGATCTAAAAGAGATAAAATAAAGAGGTAACTAATAAACAAATAAATAAAATCCATAAAGTTTTTACTCAGATTATTGACACAAAGGCACAGGATCTCTGTACTGTCACTGTTTAACCCTGTCTCCACTTTATTCTATCATACTTTTAGGAAAAGAGGATTCATGTAAGGGTGTTATTTAAAATATTAGCAGTGTGCCAGAAATAAGTGGGCTGACAAATGTTGTTTTGTATGTGAGGCAGACTTTTACCACTATGTCAACAAAGCCCTGTAACCACTAGAGTCATTGCCTGAAAGCTCATTAACTTGACATTCACTGTCAGAGTGTATATTAAGTAGACACAATAAATGCAGTGTTCAACTCACTATAAAAATCATAGCACAGCAGGAGCAGCTTTGCCCCATACCTTATCTTGGGAAGACTTCCACGGGGGAAAATTAAACCTTTTTTGGGACCTGTACAATATTTTACTTTACTAATTACTTTGCAATTCATTAAGTTAATGTTTTACAAAAAGGAATTGTATACTGCAACAACTGGTCCTGCCTGAAAGAGTTTCTTCAGTTGATGCTAGCACAGATAAACATATAGTGCATTCTAAATTCCAGGACAAACTATATGCAACTGTCATGATAATATAGTGCAAGCCAATAGAAGAAGAGTGAGTTCTTGATTAGTAAGTGCCATGAGTAAGAAGTGAGAAAAAATCTAAAAGGCATTGTACAGAAGATTATGATGAATGATCGTACAGTAGGTCAAGTGTCATGGCAGTGGCATATTATAAACCAACTGACCGGTGTATAGATACATCCAAGCAGCAGTGTGCTCAATTCTCAGCAGAGATCATCAGCTCTATAAAGGAATGCCAACCTTTCATTATGGTATCTCATGAGGTCAGCAAACAGGAAGTGGATAAACACAGAGAAGCTAGATATATATGACCAAAATAAAAATATACTGTGCAAGTGAAGTGGCATTCCTCCAGTTTTCCTGTAAGAAATCATGCAGTGTGAGCTTGTATATGAGTGAGTGTATGTGTGCATGCATGTACATCTTGTGATAGACCTAGCTTGTTGGGGCAGTGTCGGTATGTATGTGCATGTTTGAAAAATTACTATCACCAATTTTGTCTGTGGACACACAACATTTAAACCCTCAGAGTTTCCAGGTCCAGCTGTATATGGGGATTTTGATACCGGCCCAGTAAATGGCCCTCAAACTCAGCCTCTGCCCTAGGCCCATCTAGTACAAAACTGGCCCTACTACCACAATCGCCAAGTCTTGCACATTTTGTAAATCTCCACTTTTCAGTTCAAATTTCTGCCCTTCTGTTGCCAACTTGAACAAACCTCTCCTGATCTTACTTGTCAGATAATTTAATCAGTCATAATATTCTTTGACAACAAGTCAGTTTGCTGATTAACTGAAAGAACACTAGTTATAATGTCAAACAGTACATACATACATACTAATCCACTGCTCTACTGAGACTGACAGTGTGCTTGCATGGGAAATGTAGTTTCAGTGTCAGTAAAAGCAGTGGAATCTGACACTTATTAACACTATGTCTTCTACTGTGTACTGAACTTGATGCAAAAACAGAAACAGTATGGAAATATCTAGCACACAAATATGGAATAATTTTGCCAATTGCCTTTGTTTATTTTATTAGGATCTACAAGACATGGCTAAAATGTGCATTACACAGCTATAATACATAGCTAGAGGAGCTGGAATGTGTTTAGATATTGGGCTTGTGTCCTACCATAGCCCTCCATCAGCACATTACATTATCTAATGCATATGTTATCATAGTAAGAAAGTCAAACATGTGATTATGATCACACATGTGCATGTGTGTGTACATGCTCTGAACTGTTTATATAGGTATATGCATGCAGTACACGAGACAGTAGACGAGATCAGACAGGAGTCCCCGTGGACTATGATGTTTGCAGATGACATTATGATCTGTAGTGAGTGTAAGGAACAGGTGGAGGAGACCCTAGAGAGGTGGAGATATGCTCTAGAGAGAAGAATGAAGGTCAGCAGGACTAAGACAGAATAGATGTGTGTGAATGAGAGGGAGGACAGAGGAATGGTGAGGATGTAGGGAGTAGAGGTGGCAAAGGTGGATGAGTTTAAATACTTGGGATCAACAATTCAGAGTAATGGTGAGTGTGGAAGAGAGGTGAAGAAGACAGTACAGACAGGATGGAGTGGGTGGAGAAGAGCGTCAGGAGTGATTTGTGACAGACGAGTACCAGTAAGAGTGAAAGGGAAGGTCTACAAGAGGGTAGTGAGACCAGCTATGTTATATGGGTTGGAGACAGTGGCATTGACAAAAAGGCAGGAGTCAGGGCTTGACATGGCAGAGTTGAAGATGTTAAGATTTGCACTGGGTGTGATGTGGATGGACAGGATTAGGAACAAGTATATTAGAGGATCAGCCCAGGTTGGAAGGTTTGGAGACAAAGCCAGAGAGGCAAGATTACATTGGTTTGGACATGTGCTGAGGAGGGATGCAGAGTATATGGGGGAAAAGATGCTAAGGATGAAGCTGCCAGGTAACAGGAAAAGAGGAAGGCTTAAGATAAGGTTTATGGATGCGGTGAGAGAGGACATGCAGGTGGTTGGTGTAACAGAGCAAGATGCAGAGGATAGGAAGAAATGGAAACAGTTGATCTGCTGTGGCGACCCCTGACGGGAGCAGCCGAAAGAAGAAGATGCATGCAGTACATATATACACACACACACACACACACACACACACACACACACACACACACACACACACACACACACACACACACACACACACACACACACACACACACACACACACACATTCTGAAAAAAATCTATCCTCTTCCACACCATCCCAGCTGATTGTGTTATGAAAGTCCAGATGTGCGTGCTTCCAGGAATATATGAATACTAATTTGTCACTACATCAGAATAAATGAATTATATTTCCCCAAGGAATGATTTCTCAGGACATTCAAGTTACGCTTCACCTCCTTCTAATTTTACCTAAAATCATTACTATAGTGCATGCTGTAAGCAAGTATCATGACCTACATTTCTGAAAGGTTTATTAGAAAATTTCAAAACACTTTACACAGAAGAACCTATGCGTCTGGATAACAACAATCGGCTTACATGGCCTTTTTTGCCATTCAGTTCTGAAGGCATACATACATATTTGATTTTTTTTTTTTATTTTTGTTTTTCAGCTTGAAAACCTCAGATTATATGTGAGTGGTATCATCAGTGTGTTCTTATGAAATCATAATGACAAATGTTATTGTGAAAACTGTTTTTTCTGTTATTTTAAGTGAGCAACAGAAAATATTTTTAACATGCAGAATGACAGCCACACACCTGAGGTGCTGTCAACTCATTGCCATTAGTGCTTTTCACTTATACTGTGTGTTATATAACACTGATCACACACCTGTCTTGTCTAGAATATTGCATAATACACTGAAGTAATACAAATATAAGCACTCATAGACAGAGATAATAACAAATGTTATTGTGAAAACTGTTTTTTCTGTCATTTTAAGTGAGCAACAGAAAATATTTTTAACGTGCAGAATGACAGCCACGCACCTGAGGTGCTGTCAACTCATTGCCATTAGTGCTTTTCACTTATACTGTGTGTTATATAACACTGATCACACACCTGTCTTGTCTGGAATATTGCATAATACACTGAAGTAATACAAATATAAGCACTCATAGACAGAGATAAATTCTGGTCGGGATGGCTATTGGAAACTGGCAAATTGCAACATTTGCAAAACATTCAGATTACAATAAAATTGTATAACTATCACTTCTCTTCAGACAAACTAATACAAAGGCTGTCAAAAATGTAGAAATACGATGTTCTTTGTCTTTAGGCAAAAATGGATATGTATTTTATGGTGATACTATATTTTTTCATTAAAATTTGAGGTTTAAATGCTCTGCAGTTTTTGAGGGTGGGAGCACAGTCTAAGATGTTTTACAGATGATTATGCCAATAAGCTGTCAAAAACAATTGCATAAAAATTCGAATCTGGTTGAACCTCTAGGCATTTATACACAATAATCAAAAACAGACAAAAGTAGTCAGTACTTCTGGGGCAGTCTGTTGGAAAATGTTCATTACTGAAATGGTTAATACTGCATGACAGAGTAGTACAAACAGTGTCCATAAGAATAATACCTTTTCAATCCCTACTGTAAGCTTTTGGCTGTGCTGACTCACTACTGCCTTCTACTTTCTTACCGTATCTAAGGAGTTAAAGATGTCATCACATTATGCTCAATTGAAATAGGAAGTAAAGCCACATTTACTGCCTTTTTACAAACAGCTTAGTTGATCACATATATAGATCAAAATGTTGCAAATTTCTGTAAAACACACCATAAAGCATGTACAACCCCACAATTACTAACAGCCTAGCATTCCTCAGCCTATTTAAATTTTTTCCTCCAACAAACCTTTTACAATTTTTCTGAAGAGATATGCTCTGGTGCCCCTTCCCAAGAGATTTCGGAATTTTATTTGTCCTCAAAATTTCTTCCTGTACGATGCCCCTGAAAGGATACTTGCATGTACAGCTTAAAGTAGGGGCTCCATGAATACAGATATCATTATCCCTTTGTCATAAGCAGCAGTAATGCCCATTTGGAATACTGCAAGCAATGGCACAGCCCTTACCTAAATAAAAATATTAAACTGGAAACCAAGTTTAGAGCACAGAAAGAAAACAAATCAGATGGGAGGGGGGTGGGATTATAAAGACAGATATATAGCCATGCATTTGTTTAATTTATAGGATGAAGAGATAGAAGAACATGATCTCAGTCTACAGAATCTTAAAAGTAAAGAAGAAGAAAAAAATGGAATGTTAGACAATTTTTGCCAGAATGAGACAAATAAGTTTATGAATGAGATAAGGAGAAATTGCTTTATAAACAGACAATAAGACTGTAGACCTCTGCTCCATAGCAGAAAAGTGTAAATACCTGAAAAGAGTAAAAGGAAGTGGGACTACTGGAGGGTCAGTGGTTTGTCAGCAAAGTGATCAGTTTTACTTGGACCTTAAACAAATGGACAGTTGTGATGGACTTGCCACCTTCCTTTTGCAACATTTTAGGCTCATACTTACTAGACGATGGCAATTCTTCCTTTCCATGTTTGAGATGTTTCTTAGAGATTGTCAATGTGAAGAAAAGGTGAAAAACAGTGAATGACATGAGAGTTGATAGCTTCCAGTTAGTTCTTATTTTACTACATTTAAAATAAAAATAATTCATTTATTAAGAACAAACATTGGATATGAAGGTCAAACCTATGAGACTAAGCAAAAATATGGAGATTGATAAAGATTATTAACAAGTGCTTTAAAGAAGCCTTCATAACAAGGCTACAGTTGAAATCAGTAAAAGTGCAAATAGGCAAGTGCTCACCTTAACAGCAGGTCATTGAGAGAGGGTATATCAGCATTTATTCGTAACATGGGTATGTATCTTTATTTTTCACGATCTGCAGCATCAGTTCTGATTTTCCAGCAGTACCCACAAGTGGGATGGAGTCTGCACTGGATTCCTTCTGCGCAGCACTGGCTGTTGTGCCACCTGGTTCAAAGCTGATGGAAGCTATCTTCACTGCTTTCATTCAGCAACTTATTTATTTATTATTTTCCTTTGCTGGCCAGGTTTGGCCTGTAGGTTAGAGGCCTCTTTTTAGGGGAAACTAGAGGTGATATTTATACTACTATCTTGATCTTAAACTGAAAAGATAGGCCCTACTGTAGTATTCACAGAAAAAAGTGTGACAGCCTCCCAGTAATCTGACATAAACTACATATTATTAATATCCAAAACTCTGCAACCAAACCTGCAACTGTTTGCTTTGTTTGCTAACATGTTTACCTGGTAAATATCTCTGAGTTGTCCGAAATAAAGGGGGTTAATCCAAATGATATAAGTCTTTCTCAAAGAGAAAGGTAAGTATGCACTCATATGTACTATCTAATTTTGAGAGAAAATATGTCGGCAACTATTCATAATTTATCAGTAATTTACCCAGCATTAGCTTTATGTACCCTTGGGAGGCAAAAGATACCACAGCATTTTTTTCGGTAAAGCTCTTGAGAAATATATTCTTTTTTTTTTATTTTCTTAAGTTAGTGTCCAACTCATACTGTTTAAAAAACAGCAGACACATTTTGCAAATGATAGCTTCATATCCTGAGTATTCAGTCACCACTCCCTGAAGAGATTTGTCATGGTTTTCCTGAAAGTGAATCAATTCACTAAGCTTTTTTTTTTTGAGAAAGAAACAGGTGACTTGATTTCCTGATAGAATCAGTCATTTCCAAGCAGTACCTAAGCTGCCTTTGTATATCCAGATATATCAAGAACATGTAAAAGTCTTTCCTTCATTTTCTTGTCTCTGGAAATAGGAGGTTAAATTTATTGGTTCGGGTTCCTATTACCAGATCGAAAGACCGTAATCGCGAATACGAAAAGAGCGACACGTATTGTGCGAAAGATGGAAACGCCGAACGTCCAAAACAGTGAAAATTTAAATGTTGAAGTGTAATGGTTGGCCCGTCTGCAGTATAGCTCCGTAAGGTAAGTGTGCGATAGATAGGACTTTAGGGTTAGGATGTGGGTTAAGGTAAGTGAATAGGTAGGTAATGTATGTAAGATTTAGTGTAGTGTTAGAAGTAGGATTTTATTTAACTGTATGTATGTTTATTATTTATTTTTTTTGGGTGTATGTCTGTAGAGGAAGTGTGCGGTAGTTACGGACCTTATGGTTAGGGAGGGGTTAAGGATAGTGCATAGATAGTTGTGCATGTGGGGTTTAGTGTAGTGTTGGAAGTAGGGTTTTGTAAATGTATGTATGTGTATTATTTATTTTTTTGGGTGTATGTCTGTAGGGGACGTGTGTGGTAGTTAGGACCTTAGGGTTAGGGAGGGGTTAAGGATAGTGCATAGTTAGTTGTGTAAGTGAGGTTTAGTGTAGGGTTAGAAGTAGGGTTTTGGTGCTTTACTTTAGGTTAGAAGTAGGGTTTAGCTATGTATGTATGTGGTTTATTTATTTTGTTTGGGTAGGTAGTATGTAGCGGGTGGTGGGCTGGCCGACTATGACAGTTCATTATTTTTATTTTTCGCTGTTTAGTGCATTCAGGATTTTCACGGTTCGCGTTATAGGTGTCAACATTTAGGTATTCACATAAAGGGTTTTTCAATTTGGTAATATAGACCCATTGGTTGAAAACACAAAAAGCGAAGGAGCAAACACCAAAACTACTTTAACTACTTGACCAAATTTATTGTAAGCGCTTTCGGAAAACCAAATAGCTTTCCTTCTTCAGACAAACTTCATTTAAAAATCAAACCTATATATACTCTAACCTAATAACATAATAATCAGCTTAATTGCAATTACATATTTAAAGCAACATAACCTCTATAAAAGTCTTTTCCTACAAAAATGAACTTTAAAAAGCAATGCAATAACCATTATATAAATATAAAAATAAAAATAAAAATATTATATTTACATTTACAAGCACAACCATAACAGCCCTACTTAGATATATAAATTTTAAACTAAAATAAATAATTTTTCATGTGACTATCTTCTTAGTGCAATATATTTTAACATACAACGAATAGATGTGTATTCATTAAGACCAGGAAATAAATGTGCTGCAGTTCTAATCTGACAGAAAAGTTCTTCCTTTTCTAACAGTATCTGCCAAGGTCCTACTCTAATGTCCTCATTTATATGCTTCAAAACCATAAATTTAAAGTGATGATCAGAGTATTCACCAATATGTCGTGCTAGAGCATTTGTTAGATCTTTTTTGGAAATGGCATATGTGTGTTCATAAATACGCTGTTTTAACTTTCGCTCCGTCTTACCAATATAGAAAGCTGCACATTTTTGGCAGTTTGCCACATAAACCACTGATTTGGTATCACAATTAAAATTCCCAGTAATTTTATAAATCCTGTCATTTATGGTAACATTAGCACCAACATTAATTAAACTACATTGGCGACAAGCACCACATTTTGTCATCCCACAACATTTTTTGTTTGTATTAATGTTATATCCCCTACTTTCTAGCAATGTTTTCAAATTAATGCCACGCCTATATGTTATTTTGGGTTTTGGCCCAAACTTGTTAAGTAGCTCTTTATCCTCTAAGATTAACGCCCAGTTTTTATATAAGATATTTCTAATAAGTACATGATCTAAATTAAAAGTACATAAAAAACTGGTTCTAAATTCTGAGGTATTAACATTATTTACTGCTGTTCTGCAATTATCAGACACAGTGTTATAATCTCCACTTTGAACAGATAAAATCGGTTTAAAATGACCGATTTCATGTTTATGCATAACCCCAGACCTAACCTCAACAATCAAAGAGTCAGGATAACCTCTGTTAGTAAACATGGAGGACAAGTTGTTACATTCATCAATAAAATCACCTATATCAGTTGTCATCCTAGCTGCTCTTACCATCTGCCCTTTAACTATTGCTTTTTTCTGATGGTAAGGATGACACCTGCTAAAGTGCAAAAAAAGCATTTGAATATGTCGGTTTCCTATATATTACACTTTTATATCTACAGTTGGAACTATCTTTCTATAGCATAATGTCAAGAAAATTAATCTTAGAATATTGAATGTCATATGTAAATTCAAGAAATTCTGTTAACTCGGAAATTCTAGAAATAAATGTAGTGACAGCTTCCTTTGAACCTTTCCATAATATGAATATGTCGTCCTGATATCTAGTATACCAGGCGACGTTGGTTTTGAATAATGGTTCTTTAAAAGTAATGAATTTTCCCAGTGTGCCATGATGCAATTCGCAAAGGCACCGCCACATGGTGAACCCATGGCGACACCTGAGGTTTGCAAGTAAATGTTACCATCAAACACTAGAAAATTATAAGTCAATACTAGTTCTAGTAAAGTTTCGACCAGATAAATGATGTCATCGCTAACTTTCCTAATTAACAAGAATTCCCTAATCCATTCTAATCCTAATTTTTGTGGTATGACCGTATACAGGTCTCTTACATCTATTGTAAGAAAAAAATAATTAGGATTATAGGGAATGCTATTAATGTTATGTAGGAAACTCCATGAATCCTTACAGATCTGGGGTTCATGTCCAATGAAAGGTTTAAGAACACTATCTATGTATTTAGCACATGCATGAGTAATTGATCCCCTCCCATCCACAATTGATCGGAACAGAGGGTCATCCACAGATTTATGAATTTTTGGTGTGCCAAAAAGTGCTGGTAATTTAGGGGCAGAAATGTTCAAGTATCTATATAGGTCAATATCTATAAACCTTTCTAAAAAGAGGTCTTCCAAAACACCCCTAATCTTATAATATGCAACATTGACCTCATTGATACTTGACAGCCTATAAAACTCAGTATTAAGTTGTTCCATCATTTTCGTCACATATACGTGTTGATCCATGAAGACCAATCCCCCACCCTTATCAGGTTTCATAACCCTGATATTGCATTCACCCAACACTTTAATAAAATCTCGTTGATCTTTACTAATATTAAGATTATTATGTTTTTGTTTGGATTTGTTATTATCCAATGCTCTGAAATCCATCTCACAAAGTTTTTCAAAGCACCGTAAGCAATCATGTAAGGGTGAATTAAATAGGCTAGCTAATCTAAAGGAACTGCTTTCAGATTCAACTTATGTACATATAACTTTAAGTCAACTATGGTTTTAACACAATCAAAGTGTGTATCAGGCACAAAGGAGAGACCTTTCGACAAAAAGTCAACTAGTTCTTGATCAATATTAAAACAAGTATAATTATATATTTTAAAGTCACCCTTTGTACTTGAGATAATAACAGGAGAATTAAAAACATAAGTTATCTCCTCCTCTGGTTGTGTTTGTTCATCGAATTGGGTTGATTCCTGTTCGATCTCAAGTTCCTTTGTTGCCCGTTCTGCCCCTGGGGAAAACCCTGTTTCCTATTTAAATTTGTAGAATTATTCCCCTTATTGTTGCTGTTTTTCTTGTTAACATTATTAGTGTCCGTATAATTAACGCCATCATTTGTATTACGTTGATTATTGTGGTCATCGTTATGCAGAGCTTCTCCTACATATCTTCACCATCTTCAAATTGGTCTTCGACTAAATCATTATCATGCCCTAAGGCTTTATTAGTGGATGCTGTATTACCCCCCGTATGTGTCTGCACGACAGCGGGTGGAAGAGGGTATGCTCTATTCGTGGCATACTGTTGTACATCTCTCATGATTTTTTTCTTCTTGTTATTTAAAAGTTTAGCCATAGTTGCTTCAATGCTGGTAAAAATACGAATATAGTCGTATTTATACCTGTTAAAATCTAAGTTACTTTTAATGGAATGTTCAAGCAATTCTAGCTCATTCTTGAGCTCATCCACTTGATGTTTATACTGTCCAACTAACAAGTCAATAAATTCAAACCCTTGTTTGTCGAACAGCAAAAGCAGTTGTTGATGAAAGTGTGACCCTTCCACTAAACCCACAGGAAATCGCTATTGCCTTAGCCCTTTTGGTACAATTTTCTTAGCTAGGCATTCCTCAAAGTAAGCGATTTCCAGTTGTAATTTTTTGCATCTGAAAAGTTTACCATCAAAGTCATTAATGAGCAAGGCAATGTTACTAACAGTCTCTTCCTGTTGCTCTAGAGAATCACCAGTAACTTCAAGTTTAAAAAAAATTACTGTTATTCAAGAAGCTTAAAATACTTGGTGCAGAATCATTAACAACATTTAATGGACAGTTACCTTGGAACGCCGTTTCATCTTGTTGCGACCTAGTCCTCTGTCCAGCCGGAACTTCTGAGAACCCAAAAGAATTGTCATTAGCGCTAACATTAATGGCGTCATTAGCGCTAACATATAGGCGTGGCATTAATTTGAAAACATTGCTAGAAAGTAGGGGATATAACATTAATACAAACAAAAAATGTTGTGGGATGACAAAATGTGGTGCTTGTCGCCAATGTAGTTTAATTAATGTTGGTGCTAATGTTACCATAAATAACAGGATCTATAAAATTATTGGGAATTTTAATTGTGATACCAAATCAGTGGTTTATGTGGCAAACTGCCAAAAATGTGCAGCTTTCTATATTGGTAAGACGGAGCGAAAGTTAAAACAGCGTATTTATGAACACACATATGCCATTTCCAAAAAAGATCTAACAAATGCTCTAGCACGACATATTGGTGAATACTCTGATCATAACTTTAAATTTATGGTTTTGAAGCATATAAATGAGGACATTAGAGTAGGACCTTGGCAGATACTGTTAGAAAAGGAAGAACTTTTCTGTCAGATTAGAACTGCAGCACATTTATTTCCTGGTCTTAATGAATACACATCTATTCGTTGTATGTTAAAATATATTGCACTAAGAAGATAGTCACATGAAAAATTATTTATTTTAGTTTAAAATTTATATATCTAAGTAGGGCTGTTATGGTTGTGCTTGTAAATGTAAATATAATATTTTTATTTTTATTTTTATATTTATATAATGGTTATTGCATTGCTTTTTAAAGTTCATTTTTGTAGGAAAAGACTTTTATAGAGGTTATGTTGCTTTAAATATGTAATTGTAATGAAGCTGATTATTATGTTATTAGGTTAGAGTATATATAGGTTTGATTTTTAAATGAAGTTTGTCTGAAGAAGGAAAGCTATTTGGTTTTCCAATAAATTTGGTCAAGTAGTTAAAGTAGTTTTGGTGTTTGCTCCTTTGCTTTTTGTGTTTTCAACAGTTTGTGCTAATCTTGTGTATATAGACCCATTGGTTCACAGTTCTCTCAGAAACCACTCCAGGCGTGAAAGATGGATTAGTTCCTAGATGAAACATATCTTTACGAAAAAGCAAGTAAAGTTTATAACTTATGAATGTTTACAATTATGAAATCTTCTTTGTAGAGCAGCCACAAAAAGCATTAACTTTCATAATAAAAGCTTAATATCAGCATATTGCATAGGCTGAATTTAGTATAAGACAAAATTCTGTTTCAAATTGACTCAGGTTCAGATTCAGCATAGATGCATTGTTTTTTTTCTTTGCCATTCGGTGGGCAGAATACCTTCAAGAAACAGGATCTATATAATATCTTTGAGAAATAGTCATACCTACATAAGTTAAGCCAGTAGACGGATTCAAGGCATGAAGTCTTACAAGGCTTCCATTTGAATCCTTACAAATGAATATGCCAAATGCAACTGATATGTTGACTACAGATAATCAAAAATTGAATAAAGGTGGTGAGAACTGGGATGGATTACTTTTGACTGAAGCACATTCTGCAAATCCCAGGGCCGGCTCGTGGCATCGGACTGCAGCCCCCCCAGCTGTGCGAAGAAAAGAAAAGGAATAGTTTTGTAAAATAAAATATTTATTAACTAAACTGTCTGACTACTGGTACTGTAAATGAATCCAACTGACTCATAAAGTCCCGGAACTTGAACTGTGCATGCTCGTTGCTCTGCAAGTTCTGGGTTTTTTTTTTTTTTTTTTTTTTTTTTTTTAGTTAGTTTTGTAAATCTGGACTGTCTCAGACTGCTGTAAAGGCAGTCCAGATTATGGAGAGTACTGCATCAGTGTGTGATGCCCAGAAGTCTGTGCAGTAACCAAACAGTAAAGTGGAAAGGGGTCGGACTGCCACATCTGCAGTTACGTACGTGACATGAATGGCAGGATGGCTACTGATTGATTCTCGCTCTCTTTCTGAAAAAGAGAGTGAGAAACAATCAGTAGTAGCAGGCAGTGCAGGTACATTCGGTTACTTGTTACGGGGTACTACCATTGCAAACAGTTTTTTTGGGGCTTGCTTACCTTGCTAATAACTACGGCTATGGAGAGGAAAAATTTCTGAATCCTCCTGACGTAGCTACTTCATTTGTTGTTCGTGAATCATGATGCAGACAGTCAGTCACTCAGAGTCATCATCTGATTTTTTTAAAACTTGAGGTAAATCAAGTGTCTGACTGACTCCCTTGAGATCCTGACAGCAAAGAAGAACATGATGTAGCCACTAGCCTGCTTCGTATTGTTATGCTTTTGCATTTGCATTCATATGCATTTCATATATTTTGTACTACTATCGCATTTTTAATCTTAAGTTTAAGCATTTGTTTTCTTTCAGTTTAAGCTTATATATTGTAAAGATTTATAAAGGTTCAGACAGTCATCACTTTTTAACATATCCTTAATTGCTTCACAGATGGCATCTTTCCCCAACTAGTGTTTTATAATGACAGAAGTAGCTACTTTGGCTTTTAGTGTGTAAACAATTCCTGCAAAAGAAATAGATGGTTGCTTTGTCAGCAATGCCTTGGGTTCAAGACTTGGCAGTGAAATGTATGGTAGTAACACAGCATTTTATTCTAGCAACTTTCCAAGATTACACAAGCAATGTTTAAAATATGTCCCTGTTTTTTGGGCTTTTGTCCCAATGTCCCCCCCCAATAAATTTTGGCTTTTTCCAGATTTCTTGTGCTGCAAAGTTGAGAGCTACAGCTGAGTGTCTAGTACATTTTACAAGGAGCTGAGAGCTGCAGGGGAAGAGAAGTATAGTGCTGTTTATGCTGAGTCTACTTGCAGTGTTAATAGCACAACAGGTAGCATCCTTGCTTTTGATGCAGAAGGCTGTGGGTTCTACTCCCACAATATGTCGATGCATTGCTGATACTGTGTTGTAAAGGAGGTGGATGGTGCAGTCCTTTTTGGCAAAGATACCTAGTAACTATGAAGCTGTTATCAGTTTGCTATCCATTCCCTATTGCAATATTACTAGCTTATCATTTTTTAATGCAACATGGGCAATTTATTCCTTAAGGACAATGGGTACTTTATTCATAGATGCAACAATTAAATATAAAGTTGTTTCCTAGCAGCAGCCTCTTCATTAGTTTCAGATCTCTTTAATGTGGAATTATTTAGATGACATTTACTTCTTCAGAGATTGTGCATATTTACTGATACTGGTGGATTGTTGAAGTCTGAGTAGACTTTTATGATGGAAATGTTCTAAATTGGGCAGTTTTGTCATTATTGGTGCATGCATTTTGTTTCATTGTTTACTGGAAAAATGTTCAAAACAATAAATTTAAAACACCCTCTAACAACTGTACTGTATTATACAAGGAATATTATTTAATACAATCAGGAAGGTGTATCAAAGAACACATGTAGGGGCCTATGATTTGAAAACAGACCGAAGTTAGTCCTTATCTGCCACTGGCAAAATGTATTTTCTTTTAATGTGGATTTCAATGCTGTTTCAATGAATGTGAGTTTCAAGGGCAGAGAAGTTTTAATGCTATGTCTATTTTCATTGTGAAACTGCATTGCTTTGTTTAGCAGGTCTATTAGTGTTTGTGCTGTAAAATGCAAAATAAAACTTTCATATTAAATTCAAATCATCACAGAAGTAAAGCAGTATGCACATTACAGTGTTTATGGTAAATGGGGCGAAATAGCCAAGTAATGGGACATTGGAATGGCTGCAGGGGGGAGGCTCCATTCGACCATGATTTTGTGAGGGGGGCGGCAGAAAACTCAGACAGCCCCATCTGAACTATACCTCTCAACTGTCCAGATTTTTTGAATAGATGTTTGCTTCGTATTTTTGATTTGTTCCTCAAAAAATGTATGGTTTTCTGGCAAATCATTTAGGAATGAAGTCACTAAATAATGACAGACATTGAGTTTCAGACTTCATAACCTTCAGAAAAATGCATGCTAAAGCAAGACCTGTTATTCTATCAATTAATTTTATACAAGAGAAATTTTTAGTACTGTTTGCATGTTCCCCCAATATATTTGGCCTTGTCCAGATTTTCTGCATTAAGAGGTTGAGAGGTACATGCAAATAAATCGCTTTATAGAATTAGGAATATCCAAACCTCTCAACTGTCCCCAATTTTGGCTCAAAATGTTGCTCTCCCCCTAATAATCCCTCGGCAAAATAGCAATTTTGGAAGAAAACTTGGAGGGTTTACAATTATAAATAACTGTAGTGATCAGAATTATAGATTACTTTCATTTCAGACATGCATGTAGATTCTCTTATTTTGTTACCTGTTCAAGTTAACAATACTAATATTAAAAAAGTGTCACTTTGACAGGTTCCCAGCTGTATTGTGTGACAATTGTATATTTTTGCATCACATTTTTGGTCAGTTTTTCATAAAATTGTGGTTTTCTGGCAAATTAGTGGCAAATCATTAAAGATTGAGGTTAGAAAATAATGACAGACATTTGAGTTTCAGATTTCATACCCTTCAGAAAATTCATACTAATGCAAGACCTACTACTATTCTATTATCTTTCTAAGTTTATAAGAGCAATATTTAAAAATTGTCCTATTTTTGGGTCTTTGTCCCACTTTTATGTATGGCTTTGTCTAGATTTCTTGCCCTGATGTTGAGAGGTATGACAAATGTATCAGAGCCATCACCATCAGCCAGACATTTCAAATTGTGACATACTTGTTGCACCCCACTCCCCCATGTAGTGACTCTGAATGTGTCCAAGCAAGGCAAGGAGCAGTTATGCAGTGTAAGTGTGCAGAGTATTCTCCCATCCAAGGTAGACACAAGTACGACAGTGCCTTTTCATCTGTCCTTGATTTTGCAAAATGTTCTACTTTTCTGTCATATTTTTATACTGTTGATTTATGCTTCTTATTATTCAGAAAATGCATGCTGTCACAGTGTCTTGTCGCTCTTTGTTTAAGTAGCAATGCTTTAATGACCATCAGGTAAGCTTGTCTGAGTTTGTAAGATGCAAGTAAGTTTTAATAAGCATACTCTTAAAGAATTACCAACATTGAAAAAGCCTTTTTGTTGTTGCCATGCAGAGAATATTTACATAATTAGATAACGTATAAGCCTTAGGTATTGAAATTCATATGACAGTATTTGTAATAAAGGACAGGATTACAGAATTTTCAGAAGCTCATTACATTTGTTGAAGACTTGCAGTCATCTTTGCAGGTTTTACCCGTAAACTAATCAGAATGCCAGTCTATCACGTGTGGTCCATAACCTGTGCAGTAATCCTTTAAGCAATTTATCTTGAGCTTGTTTCTTGTTTGCTGTTCATTTTTTTACTTTGATCATGTTTTCCCCATGAAACTAGTAGATAGTTGTTGACAGGCAGAAGGTCTTTTTTTGATAAGAAACATTTTTACAAGTGGGGGTATCACAGAGATTGCTACTTTCAGCATGTTACGTGGTACTTTTATAAAGCTGAATATAAATTATAATTAGAACTGTAGTGCAAGGAAAAGTGGTTTGAGTTAAGTGCTGCTTGTTTTTTTTATATACTTGATTTTGACTTGCATTCCAGTAATGTATTTAAAAAGTAATTTATTTTTTCATGCCTCACAACCTTTTTGTTTCCATCTAGATTTTAAGTAAGCTGTCATGTAGCCAATGCATTGAATTTTTTTTTTCTTCTACACTTCATTTTGTCTTGAATGGACTCTCATAATGACAGTTTGGCACCCAGGGTAGCATATTTAATTAAAGTCCCAGTTTTTGTGGTTTTTAGCATAGCCCCACCCCTTTCTAGTTGGTCACACCCCTTCTCATTGGCCCCACCCATTCAGCTGTCTCCTGCAGCCCCCCTTTGATTTGAAGTCACCAGCTGCCACTGGCAAATCCAGAGGTGGGATTTTCTTGTGGAAGATTCCCTGACTTGTTTTATCATACTTAGAATCATGTGGATGACTGAGACATATTAACTTGGAAGGGCAAACACTCAAGCTGTTAGGCTACAGGAGCTTATGTTTGCATGTAGCAGTCTCTCTCTTGCTGAGCAAACAAGGCAAGATGGCAAAACCATTTCAGCCAGGTAGGGAACTTCTTGGAAGAGGACATACAAACATTAAAAGGAGCAAATTGTGGAACTGGAGGTAATGGAGACTGAGGTGAACTTAGCTAGATGGTGTAAGGTAGTGAGGTAGCAGGAGGGTAAAATTAAGCTACAGTGTTGGAAGAGCAGTGGTTCACCATATGAAGAATGAAGAGATGAAAATCAGATGCAAATCACATGCTAAATTAAGTTGTGTCATTCAGGGTCCAATGCCTGTCAGCCTGGGATGATCAGCCTGGGAACAAGCCAAAGAGCCAGGGGGGATCCTGCACCTGTCACCCAGACCCCACCCCTGTGCCGGAAGGCTCTTCTCACCCCCTCAAGTGCCTTTTAGGCAAAAAGGCAAAGACAAACCCACCTCTATAGGTATCACAAGGGGTAAAACAAAGAGTAGTAACCTATACTGTATGCCAGAAGATAAAACTGCAGTAAATGCAAACTCACCTCGAACCTCCAAAAACATGGAGCTACATAGTAACAGAAACTTAACCATGAAACTGGTGCCCGGCTCCAGACAGCCCACACCAGCACTACCAGGTATCACCCCAATACCCAACTTTTAACCACAAAGAACTTGAAAATACAGCAAGATAGGAAGGAGAACCACCAACACCAAAGGAGGTTATGTTACCAAAGCTCAGCTTCCACACACTGCCCACAGCAAGGCACAAAACCAAACACAAAACTAGTACTGCCCTTAGTACAGACTACAACCCCCAAACAGACAAACTAACCAACTGAGAAATATGAATAAATATCAACTATCCAATATAGTCTGGGAGCATTACTCAAAAAAATAACTTCCAATATCCAAACACATAGACATTACTCTAGCCAAACTACCAAACACCGACTAACTTTAGAATTTATAAACGGAATTGCTATGGAACAACTTTGTTACCACTGGAACACACTACTTAAAATATACTGACCTGATCATCATGGGGACTGTATATACACCCTCTGACTATCAGTGTATCCCCTCATCACAAAGACCTCCATAAACTAATTCATTCCCCTGATATTCAACTGCCCACCCCACCCCTGCCCAGAAAACCACAGAAAAAAAATTTCAAAAGCAAGAAACACACCTCAAAAACCGGAAAAAATCCTTCAAAGCAAAATACGGCCCAGACCACATTCAAATCAGAAGACAGGGAAAATTATAAACATGCAACAGAATGGATGGTATGGCAATCCCAATCCAAATAAAACCAAGACCCAATCCTCCACCCGCAGACGCGTCTGCTGGGTGGCAGTAAACCATAAACTACAAATAGGGAGGAGGAAACTACAAAATGAGAAAAGCAAAAAAGCAAAAAGGCAAAAAGGATCGGTGATCTGAAAAAGCAAAACTACAGGCACTCATAAATAAAATTGCCAGCCAGCGAGAAAAAAAATTGACACTAAGGATAATCATAAGGGCTTCTTTAGTTATGTTAGGAACCTGGGTGGGAATTCCCAGTGGAATATGAAAAAAAAATAAAAAAAAAAAAAAAATACACTGAGCCCACAGACGCCAACATCCTAGCTGACAGGTTCAGTGCAAGCCCTCCCTCCCCCCCCCCAAGGGCAACACCCCTCCCCACCTGTGCCCCCCCTGACATCCATACAGGCTCAAGCAGATGCTTCCTCCAAAGCAAAACACAGCATCAAATGGGACCACAATCCTGCCCCTCCAGATGGTGTCATGAAAGAAAAGCTACTACCCAAAAAATAAAAAACTGTTGTTCAAAACCTTACTACAGGATTATGTACCAAAAGAGTGGCGTGACAGCAACAAGTGTGGTCTCTCCACAAAGGTGGGTGGGTGGTGCGGATCCTGAAAACTAAAACTATAAGCCCCTGAGACTAGCCTGGTTGCAAGCTATGGAAAGGATCATCATGTCACCTCATAAATAAAGATATTGGGGGGGGACAGACACTGGATCCTACCCAGTTTTTTTGGCTTTAAGGGCAGATCCTGCCTCTTAAACCTGGTCGATTTCCTGAAACAGTCACCAAGGCCATTGACATGAATTGTGGTCCAGGACACACACCCAGCCTACCCTAAAAGCCTTACAAGAATACCCCATTCGGCATTATAGATAAGCTCACCAGCTTAAATATAAAACCCTTATGTCACTAGATGGGTTGCAAACTGGCTCAAGGACAGAACCCACATGGTTCAGACAACTGGTGCAGCCTCATGGCTCTCAAGCTAAACACCAAAGTGTATATCATCCCTTTGGCAAAAAAAACAAAGTGCCTTACACACCATAGGTAATAATCCATTAAGTACAGAAGAAGTCATTAGGGACCTGGGGACCCAAGTTGATAGCAATCTCTCATTTGACCAAAAGAGGAAAGCTTGTGAGGCATGTAGATCAGTGTGTATACTGAACCCAGTCAGCCACTGTAGCTAGATAGCACTTGCATAAGTTACTGAGCATGTGCGAGAATAGTGCCATTTTGTGTAGTCAGCTAGTGTGGATGTTAGCTTGAATGAAGATGCACATGTGAGTGTCTTAAAAGTAGTAAGTCAGTTAGTAAGCATATGAAGATTGAAGTATATGTACAAATTACAGCTCCTGATGTGTGTTTGTATAATAAATTACTTAAACTCATTCCATGCCTCACTGTCTCATTTGAATGCATGAGACACACGACAAGGCAGAAGTGTAGATGAAGGAGGGAAAGAATATACATATGAAGAGAGAAAATGGGGAGGTGCTGGAGACCTTTAATAATGATCTGTATGCAAATGGGGAGAGCAAAAAGTCAGCAAATTACAGTGTGGAGAAGGTGCATGCTAGAGGCGGGAGAAAGGGAGGTAGTGAATAGGGGAACTGGAGAAGGGGAGGTAGAAGAGGTCATAAGGTATCTAAAGAAAGGGAAAGCAGCAGGGACAGATGATTCACAATTTTTGCCAGCAGTCTGTAAGTAACAATTGAGAAATCATTGCCGGTGTTGATTGGGAAGGAAGAGATAGGGTCTTTTAGGAGATTAATACTTGACAGACCATTAGATAATACTCCTCAATTTCATAGTATAGGTAGAGAACAAGAACAAGGGGAGATCGGGGCTGTTTTGATGAATATAAAGAAGATTCCTGATAGGATGTCGAGATAGCAAGTCAAAAGGAAAGGAGGGTGGTTAAATGAGTGACAGCACCATTAAGAGCCTGTGGTTGAGATTTACAGCAAATGGGAGCAATAAAGGAGATATGAGTATGGAAAAAGGGACACAACAAAGTTGCCCACTGTTGCCAGGTTTGGTTCTGATTATAATAGTGGTGTGTAGCAGATGAGGGAGAAAGTAGGATTAATTAATTTCTTGATTCCATGAACTTGTTGAAGGATGTGGAGAAGCAATTGCCAAAAAATATAGATGTTTTTATGAGGTCTGCAGAGACATCAGTGTTGTGTTTTCATCAAAAAGTGGTATCACCACTGGGTGAAAAGGGAGAGGTGGTTCTACCTCTGGCAATTGAAGATGAGACATATTCGGGTCTACAGGTATGGCTGACCATACAGAAAACTAGTACTAGGAAACTGGGGAATATAAAGAAAAGATGAATGTTTTCTCAGAAAGTAGAATAGGATTTTCACTGAATTCCCATTATATGTTTGAGGAATGTAAGTGTGTTCCCTGGAACTATGCGAATTTAAGTGTGATTACAAATAAAGTCCAAAACTGTTGTATTTCAGAGTACAGTAAACTCTCAGTTAACCAGCACCCATGGGGATTGGTAGATGCTAGATAACTGTAGTTTCTGGTTGCTTGAGAGTTACTGTTAAAAATAGGCCTGACTAATACTGTACCCTGTCCTATTTGTTTGGTTTAACTTATTCTCAGGTTTGGAAGAGAGGGAAGTTATTCCTACTTTCCTTTTTAAAACTCTAAAACTCTAAAAATTTAAGGTATGTTTCTGTGGGGGGGAAACAGAAAGTGCAATACATAAAAAATTGTACTGTGTTTCTTTGATATTTTTTGATGGTTGCTTGAGAGTGCTGGTTGCTTGAGTTCCACTTAACTGAGAGTTTACTGTATTTCCTCTTCTTGGTCATGGAGTAAACATATTTAAGCAGCAGGGTGTAGGGTGCTGCCCCCCCCGAACATCAAAAAGAGGCAGGGAAGAGCCCCCCTGCAAAAAAGTGCTTTTAATGTGTAACATAACACTGTCCTGTCATTTTACAAGTATTACATTTAATAATTAACAGTTTTGTGACATACCATTGAGTGTCAAACTTTCAGCAGGTTACAATTTTACTTTACAGGGAAGATGGAAGTGATATGATGTGTATGACATTACTAAATGTTATCCACTTGGATATTCATGATTAAATCCACAGGTTAAAGACATAGAACACTTGCCAAAGGTATGCAACAGGCTTGTGTGGGGAAGAAAGGGAAGTGTGTTTGACAAGGAGAAAATAAGAGCAGAGAGGATGTTGGGGAATGGGGTATACCGACTTTGCTGGATATGTAACAGTAGTGCAGGAACAGGGAAAAGGTGGGGAACAGGAAGACAGAAATGGAACACAAAGGCTGGATATGTAACAGTAGTGCAGGAAGAGGGAAAAGTGGCCATCCTTACTAATGTCTGTGTACACTAACGTTAACCCTGCCCCTGCCTTAGCACCAACATTACACTTTACTATATGAAACACTCTTTGCCTGTCACTATCACTATTCAAACAAATTTGGTCTGAAATTAATGTTAGGGTTTTAGTTAAGCTATTTGCTTCCTTTTTCAATCATTTGAGTGTTCAATGACTTTCTTTTCTTTTTCAGTAATTTTGTTTTTGATGTGCTGACATTGATTTATTGAGCTTCAGTGATTGTGCACATCAATGAACCACTGTATAATCATGCCAGACACATGAGAATAATATCCTGTCTACTGACTTAACATCCTTTTTTTAACAGTTGCATATGCCCCATGTAAGATAATTGTCTAGATTTACTATTCTTCCATGCAGGACTAGCTTAGTCCTGCACAGAAATGGCCATTTAGGAGCAGGATGGCAGAGTGCTGTTCATATTAATGAAGGCGCACTGCCTGAGCTCCTAATCTTACATGGAGCATGCAAGAGTGCAGGGGGCATGTCTGAGAGTAGACCTCTCAGAATATACATGCCCCTGCAATGAAGAACAGCAGAAAGCCCTAAAAGAATGAGTGAGATGGCTCATAGGTGTCCGCATACCCCCAGCAACATCCCCTCACATGTACAAGAGCAATAGTAAACACAAACAATATAAAGATACCTTTTTTTATGAAACAGATTAAATTTAACCATAGGTGTGTGGGTTTGCCCATCGCTTAGCTACAGTTAATGCAGCTTAAATGGCAGAAGAGGATAAATAGGAAGATATATGCAAATCAAGCAGTATAGCAATAGTGTAGTGTGTAGAGCATTCACCTTCCAAGCAGTCATTCCAGGTTTGAGTCCCACTGCAGCACATTCCATTTTCCATGTCAGATCACGTTATGACCAATATTTATAGTTGCATAACCTACTAAATAACATATATTTATGAACTGGAGTACTGCATTAAATGCAGATGTGAAGTGTCAGTGTCATAATGTTACAAAGTCCACAGATAATCACATGTGCCCCATACAGCATATGTACACAGGAATCAGGGATACAAATGGAAGGTAAAATGTGTAATGAATGATAACTCCATACAGCTTCCAAATCCCCCTCCTTCCCAAGAGCTATTAGACATTACTGTCTAAATCAGTGCAGTAGTAAATGGGAGTAAGCATATGTAAGCACTAGTAAGCGGGTATAAGCCCGTTTGCATGGGGGTAAGCAATGCGCACACAGGGTAAGCAATATGGAAGCTAACTCTCTGTAAGCATCTTTAACGAAAGGTTAGTAGTGCTTACCCTCACACAAACCCACTTACAAGTGCTTAAAAGTGCGTTAATCACTCTGTATCCAGCAGCCTCTGTTCTGCCCAGCAACAAAATAAACAGCCTTACAGGTCTTGAACCCAGGACCCTACATACTATAATCACAGTAGTTAACCACCAAGCCATCACAGCAGTACATAAGAATGATGTATCACCAAACAAATCCTCACTATAGTAAAACCAAATTGAACATGTGAAAGGAATCAGTATACAGTCATATGTTCTATAACCTACTACATAACATAAATATGTGAACTGGAGTACAGAAGTAAGCCCAGATGTGAGTTGTAATTGTAATAGAGTGTTGAAGTCACCTATTAAACACAAGGACCCCATACAGTGTACTTACACATGAATCATGGATACCAGACATATATATTACATGTAATGAATAATAAATCAATGCCAAAAAGCAAATATAATGCAAAGTAAATATTAAGCAATGCTAAGCATTTCACAGGCCAGCTTAATAGGTGTAAGCAATGTGTAGGCCAGCTAACTCAATTTGCCCAGTCATATACCCCTTTAAACAATGCCAACCTTAGGTAAGCAGGTTTGCCCATAGCTTAGCCTTTTCAAAACTGTCCAATCATGGCAAAATGCGGGAATTTCACCCTACTTAAACCCAACAGGTGGAAATACATCTCATAACTGGTTGTAGCTTCCCCTTGCAGGCATAATATCAGGAAAGGGGAGAGTGGGTGCACTTTCAGGTGCAGTGCTGGGGTATCCAGGAGTTCAGAGTCATGGCAGGACTCCTTGTCAAAAACCATGAGCAAAGACTGCTCCATGGCCAGTACCAGGGTTCCTAATGTAAAGTGGAAGCCTGGGACCATCTCATTAGTGACCACACCAGTGCCACTGGGATACCCTGAACTGGTGAGCAGGTCAGGCATCACTATGCTGACCTGAAATGGCGAAAGTGGGACCTCTTGGATCAGTGGATCCAAGAGGCTAGGATGGCAGGTGTGGTCCCAGCTGTGTGTATCACTCCACTACCTGTTTAATAATTGCCAACTCATGTATATTATGGATAGGTATGACTAAATATTCCTCTTATGTCCTTCACAGTGGGAAGTGAGCAGGCCACGAACCAGGAGGCCCATGGATGTCGCCTGGAGAGGTTGCGACGTGAGGCAGGTTAGTAATACTTTTGCATGTACTGCCATAGGAAATAAATCTAATAGTATTAGTAAGTTAATTGCCAATATAAAACCTGTATTGTTTAAGGTAAGTACTGCATACACCGGAGAATATGGCAGGAAGAGTCGCATATAGTTTGTATGTAAATAAAAGCATAATAGCCTGACAATAAAGGTCTAACTGCAGGACTGCATGTGTTTACTCTGCTATCATATGGTAATGTAGATTTGCAATACCTTAATAGTACTGTTGTATTAAGCACTGTTATACACACTGTGCAACATAAATAAAATGTGTAGGAATGTCTGTATATGACTGGTGTAATCCCCAGAGGTCATTTAGTACAACTGAGAGACACATAGACAGAAAACAGTGAAAAGACAGACAACAAAATCCAAATAGCACATGCAACTTGTTGTATTTTAGCACACACAGCCATGGTTTGAATCCTGAGAGTGGTAGTAGTCTACATACAGAATCATACCCCACAACTGTACAGATATGTCCAGAATGTCCAGTAAACAAGAAATACAACTGATTGTCACACACCTATAAGAACAAACCTGTCACGCTAGCAACTCCCCAAACTGTTATGAGAGTAATAAGCCAAGTATGTCCTATATACACCCCCATGTTGTCAAGCTGTGACCAGAGTGTATATAGTAACAGAGTGAGATGTATATGCATAATAGTAATGTGGAATCTGGTACTTTGTGTTGCAAAATTCAGGTAGTGCTACCAAACATTGCTACCACAGGTCTGTCAGATATGAACACTGTGCCCAAAAATAAAAGAATGATACCCTGTACTGGTACTGTTTACTTTGGTATTGTATGGCATTGTGAGTGATGCAGTTGCTCTGAATGATAAGGTATTACTCATCACTGTCACCCACACTGTGCTACACAATATAACTGTCTAAGAAATCCTGTATAAGAGTGTTGTAATACAAGGTCAGAATGTAAAACCACAGGAGAATTATAAGACAGAAATCAGATAGGAGATATACAGCAATATTTATATAGTACACACAACTATGATGGACAGTGTTTTAGTTTTAGCAGACACAGCCATGGTCTGAATCCTGGGAGTGGAAGTAGGCTGCATACAGAATCATACCCCACAACTGTACAGATACGTCCAGAATGTCCAGTATATTGGGATGATCCCAGATGTTTAGGCAGCAAACAGGAAATACAACTGATTGTCACACATCTATAAGAACAAACCTGTCACACTAGCAACTCCCCAAAATGTTATTAGAGTAATAAGCCATGTATGTCCCATCTACCCCCTCATGTTGTCAAGCTGTGACCAGAGTCTATACAGTAACAGAGTGAGATGTATGTTCATAATACTAATTTTAAATCTGGTACTTTGTGTGGCAACATTCAGGTAGTGCTAACAAACATTGCTCCCACAGGTACGTCAGATACGAACACTGTGCCAAGAAATAAAAGCCTGATATCCAGGGGCGGCCCGTGCTATTGGACTGCCGGACTGCAGCCCCCCAACTTTAAAGTAAAAAAATAAAAAGAAATAAATAGAAAAAAAAATTGTTTAAATTCGCAGACTTCGCACATGTGCACTAGTCCGGACTGCTGCTGAGATAGTCTGGAGCATGCGCAGATTGTCTCAGCAGCAGTCCTGATTGGGAAACATGGACAACAGAGCTCTCAGAAGTCTATGCAGTTTTAAACTGCATAGACTATCCTGGGAACTCGCTGGGGAAATGCATCGGGGTCGGACTACAATGTCAGCAGTCAGGGATTTAGGATCTCATAACAGGCAGGGTCTGCATTGGAGTCTCATCGGGAAGATCTCGTGATGGGCAGGGTTGTATTTGCACGGGTTTTTGGACAGGATTTACTTTGGATTTATGGACGGATGTTGGACAGGATTTACTTCAGGTAAGTGTGTACACAGGGATTTTGGTGTGTGTGTGTACACAGGGATTTTGGTGTGTGTGTGTACACAGGGATTTTGGTGTGTGTGTGTACACAGGGATTTTGGTGTATGTGTACACAGGGATTTTGGTGTGTGTGTACACAGGGATTTTGGTGTGTGTGTACACAGGGGTTTTGGTGTGTGTGTGTGTGTACACAGGGATTTTGGTGTGTGTGTGTACACAGGGATTTTGGTGTGTGTGTGTACACAGGGATTTTGGTGTGTGTGTGTACACAGGGATTTTGGTGTGTGTACACAGGGATTTTGGTGTGTGTGTGTACACAGGGATTTTGGTGTGTGTGTGTACACAGGGATTTTGGTGTGTACACAGGGATTTTGGTGTGTACACAGGGATTTTGGTGTGTACACAGGGATTTTGGTGTGTCTGTGTGTACACAGGGATTTTGGTGTGTCTGTGTGTACACAGGGATTTTGGTGTGTCTGTGTGTACACAGGGATTTTGGTGTGTCTGTGTGTACACAGGGATTTTGGTGTGTCTGTGTGTACACAGGGATTTTGGTGTGTGTGTGTGTACACAGGGATTTTGGTGTGTGTGTGTGTACACAGGGATTTGTGTGTGTGTGTACACAGGGATTTGTGTGTGTATGCAAGCAGGGATTTGTGTGTGTGTGTGTGTGTGTGTGTGTGTGTGTGTGTGTGTGTGTGTGTGTGTGTGTGTGTGTGTGTGTGTGTGTGTGTGTGTGTGTGTGTGTGTGTGTGTGTGTGTGTGAAAATGCCCCAGTTGCAATATACTGGTGGTTAGACTCATGGTGGTGTGGTAGGGAATACCTCAGGCTTGAACCCTGTACCTTGTATGCAGGTGTTAAAGACCTGAATTCCCTACCCACCACCATTTGTAAAAAAATTGCAGCTTTTTGCCTCATATTTCATCTGATCTATTCCTCATAATATCTGTGGTTTTTAAATATTGCAATGCTTGAAATTTGATGGTGCAGTGGTAGCATTGTTGCCTCACAGCTGCAGGTTCTTGGGTTTGATTCTTGGTTGGGGTCCCTTCTTTGTGTGGGAGGGTCTGTAGCTTCTCCCTGTGTTTTTGTGGGTTTGCTTTTGTGTCCTCCCATGTTACAAAGACATGTCTGCATTATTTCTTCCTGGGCCTCTGCTGAGAATTGTTTTTCTTTGTTCCAAGTCAGACTGTCCTGATTAACAAATTGACAGGCATTTGAATTTCAGACTTCAGGTTTCTGAATGTTTACTTCCTTACATATTTGATGGTGCAGTGCAGTATTGTTGCCTCACAGCTATAGGTTTTTCTGGTTTGATTCTTGGCTGGGGTGCCTTCTGTGTGGAGTCTGCATCTTATCCCTGTGTTTGTGTGGATTTGCTCTGGTGTCCTTACATATTTGATGGTGCAGTGGCAGTATTGTTGCCTCACAGTTATAGGTTTTCTGGTTTGATTCTTGGCTGGGGTGCCTTCTGTGTGTAGTCTGCATCTTATCCCTGTGTTTGTGTGGATTTGCTCTGTTGTCCTGCCATTTTACAAAGACATGTGTCTACAATATTTCTCCCTGGGCCTCTGCTGAAAATTGTTTTTGTTCCGTCAGAAGTAAAATTGACAGGCATTTGAATTTCAGACTTCATATTCTTCAGAAAATACATAGTAAAAAACGTTTTATTCTAGCAATAAATATATAGTAACACAACCTTTTATTATAGCAATTTTTTAAGGTTATAAGATGACTATTTGAAATCTGTCCTTATTTTTGGGACTGTAATACCCTGTTATTGGCTTTGTCCAGGTTTTTTTGTGCTAACGTTGACAGCTATGGCAAGAACTGAATTCACTGAATATGTTTGAGGGCTGTATTCCCTCATTACTGGGTTTGTCCAGGTGTCTTGTGCTAAAAGGTTGACAGCTATGGTGAGAACTGAATTCATTAAATGATAGCCATTTAAGTTTCAGTCTTCCTCTCTTTCACAAAGCAGCTGATTTGGCGTAGTGGTATGTTGCTCTTGACTGTTTTGCACAGGGACCTTGGCAGTAAAATGTATGGTGGTAACACAGCATTTTTCTTTCACAAAGCAGGTGATTTGGCATAGTGGTATGCTGTTCTGACTCTTTTGCACAGGGACCTTGGCAGTAAAATGTATGGTGGTAACACAGCATTTTATTCTAGCAGCTTTCCAAGATTATACAAGCAATGTTTAATGTGTCCCTGGTTTTTGCCCTTTTGACCCACCCCAATAAATTTGGCTTTTTCCAGACTTCTTGTGCTGCGAAGTTGAGATGGAGTTGAGTATTGCGTAGATTTTACAAGGAGCTGAGAGCTGCAGGGGAAGAGAAGTTTAGTGCTGATTATGCTAAGTCGACTCACATTGCTAATAGGTTGTGTACTTGCTTTTGATGCAGAAGGTTGTTGGTTCTATCCCATAAGGAGTGAATGCTGCCATACTGAAAGTTAAGATACTAACTATGAGCCTGTTTATCAGTTTGCCATCCATTTCCTATTGCAATATTACTAGCTTATTTTTAATGTAATTTAGGCAATTTATTCCTCAGGGGCATCAGACACTTTATTTTTCGATGAAGCCATGAAATATAAAGGTGATTGCTAGCAGCAACCTCTTCATTACAGATTTATTTAACGTGGAATTATTTAGCTGACTTTTTTACTACTTCAGAGATTGTGCATATTTACTGATAATGGTGGACTGTAGAATTGTGCATATTTACTGATAATAGTGGACTGTAGAAGTTTGAGTAGACTTTTATGGTGGAAATGTTCTGAATTGAGCAGTTTTGTTTCATTGTTTACTGAAAAAATGTTCAAAGCAATAGGAAGGTGCATCAAAGAGCACATGTATGTTTCATATGCAAGGGGTCTATGATATGAAAACAGCCCAGAATAAATTTTTATCTGCCATGGGTAAAATGTATTTTCTTTGAATGTGGGTTTTAATGTTGTTTCAATTAATGTGAGTTTCAAGGGCAGAAAAGTTTTAATGCCAAGTTTGTTTAGCAGATGTCTTAGTGTTTGTGCTGTAAAATGCAAAATAAAACTTTCAAATGAAGTTCAAATCATCACAGAAGTAAATCAGTATGCACATTAGTGTTTATGGTAAATGGAGTGAAATAGCAAAGTAATGGATCATTGGAATGGCTGCAGGGGGAGGCTCCATTCGACCATGGTTTTGTGAGGGGAAGGGCGGCAAACTTAGACAGCCCCAGCTGAACTATACCTCCCAACTGTCCAGATTTTCAAAGAATGAATAGATTTTTTTGCTTCTGAACTATACCTTCCAACTGTCCAGATTTTCAAAGAATGAATAGATTTTTTGCTTTTTATTTTTGGTTTGTTCCTCATAAAATTTGTGGTTTTCTGGCAAATCATTTAGGAATTAAGTCACTAAATAATGACACACTAGTTTCAGACTTTATATCCTTCAGAAAAATGCATGCTAAAGTAAGACCTGTTCTATCAACTGTCCCAGTTTATACAAGAGCAATTTTTAGTACTGTTTATATGTTCCCCCAATATATTTGGCCTTGTCCAGATTTATTGCATTAACAGGTTGAGAGGTACATGCAAATAAATTGCTTTATAGAATTAGGCATAGCCAAACCTCTCAACTGTCCCTGATTTTGGCTCAAAATGTTGCTCTTCCCCTAATGATCCCTCCGCAAAATAGCAATTTTGGAAGAAAACATGGAGGGTTTATAATTATGAAATAACTGTAATAATCAGATTACCTTTATTTCAGAAATGCATGTAGATTATTTTATTTTGTCAGCTGATCAAGTTAGCAGTACTAATATTAAAGTGTCCCTTCTTTGACAGGTTCCCAGCTGTATTGTGTTGCTATTTTATATTTTTACATCACATTTTTGGTCCATTTTTCATAAAATTGTGTTTTTATTTGGCAAATTAGTAACAAATAATTAAAGACTGAAGTTAGAAAATAATGACAGACATTTGAGTTTCAGATTTCATACCATTCAGAAAATTCATACTAATGCAAGACCTCTATTAGCTTTCTAAGTTTATAAGAGCAATATTTTAAAAATTGTCCTTATTTTTGGGCCTCTGTCCCATTTCTTTTTATGGCTTTGCCCAAATTTCTTGCTCTGAGGTTGAGAGGTATGACAAATGTGTCAGGGCCATCACAAGTCAGAAAGAGACATTTCAAACTGTAACATACTTGTTGCACCCCACTCCCCCCATGTAGTGACTCTGGATGTGTCGAAGCAAGGCAAGGAGTAGTTATGCAGTGTAAATGTGCAGAGAATCCCACCCATCCAAGGTAGACACAAGTACTAGAGTGGCTTTTCATCTGTCCTTGATTTTTACAGAATGGTCTGGTTTCTGTCATATTTTTTGTACTGTTGATTTATGCTTATTACTCAAAGTGCCTGTTGCTCTGTGTTTAAGTAGCAATACTTTAATGACCATCACGTAAGCTTGGCTGAGATTGCAAGATGCAAGTAAGCTTTAATAAGCATACTGTTAAATAATTGCCAACATTGAAAGCCTTTCTGTAGCCATGTAGAGAATACTTAACTAGATAATGTATAAGCCTTGGGTATTGAAATGCATATGCCAGTATTTGTAATAAAGGACAGAATTACATTAAGAGTCTCATTACACTTGGAGACTTCCAGTCATCTCTGCAGGCTTTACCCGTAAACCGAACGCCAATCGCGTGGTCCATAACCTGTACAGTAATCCTTTTAAGCAATGTATCTTGAGCTTATTTCTTGTTTGCTTTTCATTTTTTCCTTTGATCATGTTTTCCCCATGAAACAAGTAGATGTCAGGCAGCAGGTCTTTTTTTGGATAAGGAACATTTTTACAAGTGGGGGCATCAGAGATTTCTACTTTCAGCATGTTACTTTAATAAAGCTGAATATATATTATAATTAGAACTGCAGTGCAAGAAGTGGTTTAAGTTGAGTGCTGCTTGTTTTTCTTATACTTGATTTTGACTGACATTCCATTAATGTATTTAAAAAAAAAAGTAATTTATTTTTTCATGTCTCACAACCTTTTTTGTTTCCATCTAGATATTAAGCTGTCATGCAGCCAATGCATTGAAATATTTTTATTCTTCTGCACTTCATTTTGTCTTGATTGGACTCTCATAATGACGGTTTGGCACCCAGTACAGTATATTTAGTTTTTGTGGTTTGCTACTACAGGTGTGTGTGTGTGTGTGTGTGTGGTAGGGAATACATCAGGCTTGAACTCTGTACACAGGTGTTAAAGACTTGAATTCCCTACCCACCACCATTTGTAAAAAAATGCAGATTTTTGCCTCATATTTGATCTGATCTGTTCCTCATAATATCTGTGGTTTGTAAATGTCGCAATGCTTGATATTTGATGGTGCAGTGGTAGCATTGTTGCCTCACAACTGCAGGTTCTCAGATTTGATTCTTGGCTGGGGTGCCTTCTTTGTGGGGGTCTGTATCTTCTCCCTGTGTTTGTGTGGGTTTGCTTTTGTGTCTTCCCATATTACAAAGACATGTCTGCATTATTTCTTCCTGGGCCTCTGCTGAAATTTTTTTTTGTTCCAAGTCAGACTGTCCTGATTAACAAATGTTAAATAAAATTGACAGGCATTTGAATTTCAGACTTCAGGTTTCTGAATGTCTAATTCCTTGTATATTTGATGGTGCTGTGGTAGCATTGTTGCCTCACAGCTATAGGTTTTCTGGTTTGATTCTTGGCTGGGGTGTCTTCTGTGTGGAGTCTGCATCTCCTCCCTGTGTTTGTGTGGATTTGCTCTGTTGCCCTGTCATTTTACAAAGACGTGTCTGCAGTATTAATCCTTGGGTCTCTGCTGAAAATTGTTTTTGTTCTGTCAGCAGTAAAATTGACAGGCATTTGAATTTCAGACTTCATGTTCTTCAGAAAATACATAGTAACACAACCGTAACACAACCTTTTATTCTAGCAATTTTCTAAGTTTGTAAGATGAATATTTGAAATTTGTCCCTATTTTTGGGACTGTATTCCCCCATTATTGGCTTTGTCCAGATTTTTTGTGCTAAGGTTGACAGCTATGGCAAGAACTGAATTCACTGAATATGTTTGAGGGCTATATTCCCTCATTACTGGGTTTGTCCAGGTGTTTTGTACTAAGAGGTTGACAGCTATGGTGAGAACTGAATTCACTAAATGATAGCCATTTAAGTTTCAGTCTTCCTCTCTTTTACAAAGCAGCTGATTTGGCGTAGTGGTATGTTGCTCTGACTGTTTTGCACAAGGACCTTGGCAGTAAAATGTATGGTGGTAATGCAGCATTTCCCTTTCACAGAGCATTTGATTTGGCGTAGTGGTATGTTGCTCTGACTGTTTTGCACAGGGACCTTGGCAGTAAAATGTATGGTGGTAAAACAGCATTTTATTCTAGCAACTTTCCAAGATTATACAAGCAATGTTTAATGTGTCCCTGGTTTTTGGGATTTTGACCCCCCCCCCAATACATTTTGTTTTTTCCAGTTTTCTTGTGTTGCAAAGTTGAGATGCAGTTGAGTACTGAGTAGATTTACAAGGAGCTGAGAGCTGCAGGGGAACAGAAGTTTAGTGTTGCTTAAGTGAAACTGGTTTGCCTTGTTAATAGCACAACAGGTTGTGTACTTGCTTTTGATGCAGAAGGCTGTGGGTTCTACTCCCGCAAGGGGTGGATGCTGCCGTACTGAGAATGTTCTCCTTGGTGAAGATACTAACTATGAGTCTGTTATCAGTTTGCCATCCATTTCCTCTTGCAATATTACTAGCTTATCATTTTTTAATGTAATATAGGCAATTTATTCCTGAGGGGCAACAGACACTTTATTTTTCAATGAAACCATGAAATATAAAGGTGTTTGCTAGCAGCAACCTCTTCATTATTTACAAATTTCTTTAATGTAGAATTATTTAGATGACGTTTACTTCTTCAGAGATTGTGCATATTTACTGATAATGGACTGTAGAATTGTGCATATTTACTGATAATGGACTGTAGAATTGTGCATATTTACTGATAATGGTGGACTGTAGAATTGTGCATATTTACTAATAATGGTGGACTGTAGAATTGTGCATATTTACTAATAATGGTGGACTGTGGAAGTCTGAGTAGACTTTTATGATAAATGTTCTGAACTGGGCAGTTTTGCCATTATGGGTGCATGCGTTTTGTTTCATTGCTTACTGGAAAAATGTTCAAAACAAATTTAAAATGCCCTCTAATAACTGTACTGTATTGTACAAGGAATATAATTTAGTACAATGAGAAAGGTGTATCAAAGAGCACATGTATCTTTCATATGCAAGGGGCCTATGATTTGAAAACAGCCCAAAATTAATATTTATCTGCCACTGGCAAAAATGTATTTTCTTTGAATGTGGGTTTCAATGCTGTTTCAATGAATGTGAGTTTCAAGGGCAGAGAAGTTTTAATGCTAAGTTTTCATTGTGAGACTGCATTGCTTTGTTTAGCAGATGACTTAGTGTTTGTGCTGTAAAATACAGAATAAAACTTTCAAATGAAGTCCAACTCATCATAGAAGTAAAGCAGTATGCACATTAGTGTTTATGGTAAATGGAGTGAAATAGCCAAGTAATGGTTCATTGGAATGGCTGCAGAGGCTCCATTCAACCATGATTTTGTCAGGGGGGAAGGGCAGCAAACTCAGACAGGCCCAGCTGAACTATACCTCCCAACTGTCCAGATTTTCAAAGAATGAATAGATTTTTGCTTCTTATTTTTGGTTTGTTCTTCATAAAATTTGTAGTTTTCTGGCAAATCATTTAGGAATTAAGTCACTAAATAATGATACACTGAGTTTCAGACTTCATAACCTTCAGAAAAATGCATGTTAAAGTAAGAGCTGTTCTATCAACTGTCTCAATTTATACAAGAGCAATTTTTAGTACTGTTTATATGTTCCCCCAATATATTTGGCCTTGTTCAGATTTACTGCATTAACAGGTTGAGAGGTACATGCAAATAAATTGCTTTATAGAATTAGGCATAGCCAACCTCTCAACTGTCCTCGATTTTGGCTCAAAATGTTGCTCTTCCCCCTAATAATCCAACCGCAAAATAGGAATTGGAAGAAAACATGGAGGGTTTACAATTAAGAAATAACTGTAATAATCAAAGTTATAGATCACTTGAAATGCATGTAGATTCTTTTATTTTGTCAGCTGCTCAAGATAGCAGTACTAATATTAAAGTGTCCCTTCTTTGACAGGTTCCCAGCTGTATTGTGTGGCTATTTTATATTTTTGCATCACATTTTTGGTTCATTTTTCATAAAATTGTGTTTTTTTGGCAAATTAGTGACAAATCACTAAAGACTGAAGTTAGAAAATGATAGACATTTGAGTTTCAGATTTTATACCCTTCAGAAAAGTCATACTAATGCAAGACCTATTCTATTATCTTTCTAAGTTTATTAGAGCAATATTTAAAAATTGTCCTTATTTTTGGGCCTTTGTCCCACTTCTGTGTATGGCTTTGTCCAGATTTCTTGCTCTGAGCTTGAGAGGTATGACAAATGTGTCAGGGCCATCACAGTCAGCCAGAGACATTTCAAATTGTGACATACTTGTTGCACCCCACTCCCCCATGTAGTGACTCTGGATGTGTCCAAGCAAGGCAAGGAGTAGTTATGCAGTGTAAATGTGAAGTGTCCCCATCCAAGGTAGACACAACTACTAGAGTGGCTGTGCATCTGCCCTTCAGTCTGCAGAGCGGGCTGGTTTCGGGCATATTTTGTACTGTTGATTTATGCTTATTACTCAGATTTATGCTTATTACTCAAAGTGCCTGTTGCTCTGTGTTTAAGTAGCAATGCTTTAATGACCATAAGGTAAGCTTGTCTGAGATCGTAAGATGCAAGTAAGCTTTAATAAGCATACTGTTAAAGAATTGCCAACATTGAAAGCCTTTCTGTTGTTGCCATGCAGAGAATACTTGACTAGATAAGCCTTGGGTATTAAAGGACAGGATTCCATTATTTTAAAAAGCTCATTACACTTGTTGGAGAATTCCAGTCATCTCTACAGACTTTACCCGTAAACTAAACAGAATGCCAATCATGTTTGGTCCATAACCTGTACAGTAATCATTTAAGCAATATATCTTGAGCTTATTTCTTGTTTGCTTTTCATTTTTTACTTTGATCATGTTTTCCCCATGAAACAAGTAGATAGTTGTCAGGCAGCAGGTCTTTTTTGGATAAGAAACATTTTTACAAGTGGGGGCATCACAGAGATTTCTGCTTTCAGCATGTTACTTGGTACTTTAATAAAGCTGAATATAAATTATAATTAGAACTGCAGTGCAAGGAGAAGTGGTTTGAGTTGAGTGCTTCTGTTTTTCTTATACTTGATTTTGACTGGCATTCCAGTAATGTATTTAAAAAGTAATTTATTTTTTCATGCCTCACAACCTTTTGTTTCCATCCAGATAATAAGTAAGTTGTCATGCAGCCAATGCATTGAAATATTTGTATTCTTCTACACTTATTTTTGTCTTGATTGGACTCTCATAATGATGGTTTGCCACCCAGGGCAGCGTATTTAATTAAAGTTAGTTTTTGTGGTTTTGAGCATAGCTCCTCCCCTTTCTAATTGGCCACACCCCTTCCCCTTGACCCCACCCATTCAGCTGTCTCCCTTTGATTTGAAGTCACCAGCCGCCACTGCTGATATCCTGTACTGGTACTGTTTACTCTGGTAATTGTGAGTGTTGCAGTAGCTCTGAATAATAAGGTATCATTGATCACTGTCACCCACACTGTGCTACATAATATACCTGTCTAGGAAATCCTGTATAACAGTGTTGTAAGTCACTAAAGGTTGAAGAGGGCAATAGTCTGCATATGTCCTGGTTCACCTGCATGTGGTCAAGACATGGCCAGAGTCTGTGCAAAAAGAGATGGACAGGTATGTGCATAACACCAACTTGGAATCTGGGAGTATTTGTAGAAACTGTTAGTGTTAACAAACAATTCCTGCACAGGTATATCAGGTAAGAGGTGTATACTGCAGGTAAAATCAGTCCATGCATATAGTTGTTGACAGCCATCTTACTGTCCAAACTAAGGCAATAGGGTAATGTAGTAATACTTGTAAGGTACAGATAACAGCATTGACTAGGAAAGTAATGAGAAATACAGGAATATACTAGTTAATTGACATCTTCCCCCCACCACCATATCTCCAACAATACAATAAATACCCACCTCAACTGGTACGTGATGACTCCACTGTAATGTTGGGACATATGTCCTATTGTTTGATAATTATATAAATCTGTTTCTATGCATGTGCTATGTTGAAATACTCCAATATTGGTGGCATGGTGCCATCAATGTACCTGCATGATGTTGTTATTACCACTGTGGTCCCATATATGCATGTGGTCCATTTGCTATGCAACTGTTCCATATCTGGTGGCTGGGTTAATGGGAATATCTATGCAAGCTGTTATACCTAATCCTGGAATGTGTTGACTATTACTAACCCACATATGTTGATAAACCATAAACACCATAGCACGTATGGGAATGCATGTTCCAGCAAACCCACCTGTCCCACCTCAGCTGGCCATGGCACCGGGCACCAGCACATCTGGGGTCCAATCTGGGACCTCCTTGTCCATTGGTCCTGCACCACCTTCTGGTGGAACCACCTCAGGGGATGGGGCTCACCCCCTCTGGGATCAGGCGTGGACAGGAACCTGTCACCCATCACCAAATCCGGGGTGTAGTGCATAGCGAGCTCAATCAGCAGTTTAGAGATCTGCTAAAATAGCTCGAGGGCTTCATGTCGTGACTAGAGGGTCGACCTGGCTCTCCAACTCAGCCCACAGCACAGCCACTTTTAGGGCTGTGAAGGTGCAGTGGTGACTGCCCATGGGTTAGGACCTCAGTCCCACTGTTTCCACTAGGAGGATCATGGGCTTCCAATTTCCCAACAACCCTCCCCATCAAGGTGTTTACCCTCCACATGTGTCATATACCACCCCTGCATGCATCTTGTTTGTCTTGTCTGTTAACCTACCCAACCTACCTCCCCAAATATACCTCTACTATTCCTCCCCAACATCCCACTCTCACATGAAAAAAAAAAAACACAATCTGTTCCCAAAAAAAAATATCGCCCCATACAAAGCTGTCCATTTCACACACATGTCCACTGGACACATGTAATCTGGTCTAATTGGCATCACAACATATTATAGTTGTCCCCACCCCTCTCTCAGGGGTTTGAGTGTCCAAATCTACATCCAAATTCAGTGTATATGCACAGGTGTTTTTGTAAAAGAAATGGGCAGCTATGGGCCTTCCCTACACCCTCCTGCACATCCCTAGCTATATTCCCTACTGTCTTTCCCTCTTTGTGCTCCTTTTTCACCACTTTCCTACCAACCCTTTTTTTCTTTTCTTTTAAAGAAATTAGCACAGGAGTAAGTGGGTATAAGCACTTTTAAGCAGTAGTAAGTGGATTTAAGCCTGTTTGCGTGGGGTTAAACAATGCCAACACAGGTCAAGCAATTTAGAAGCT
Source organism: Protopterus annectens (assembly GCF_019279795.1). NCBI lineage: Eukaryota > Metazoa > Chordata > Ceratodontiformes > Protopteridae > Protopterus > Protopterus annectens. The sequence goes on along the minus strand of NC_056738.1, from coordinate 305,884,084 downwards.
AACTGAGTATAAGAAACTGTAACCAGAAGTTAGCATTGTTTACCTCCATGCAAACCCACGTACAACTGCTTAAAAGGGCCTTAATCACTCTGTATCCAACAACATCTGTTCTGCCCAGCCACAAAATAAACAGCCTTGCAGGTCTTGAACCCAGGACCCTATACACTATAGTCACAGAAGTTAACCACCAAGCCATCACAGCAGTACATAAAAATGATGTACACCAAACAAATCCTCACTATAGTAAAACCAAATTGAACATGTGAAAGGAATCAGTATACAGTCATATGTTCTATAACCTACTACATAACATAAATATGTGAACTGGAGTACAGAAGTAAGCCCAGATGTGAGGTGTAATTGTAATAGAGTGTTGAAGTCCCCTATTAAACACAAGGACCCCATACAGTGTACTTACATATGAATCATGGATACCAGACATATATATTACATGTAATGAATAATAAATCAATCCCAAAAAGCAAATATAATGCAAAGTAAATATTAAGCAACGCTAAGCATTTCACAGGCCAGCTTAGTAGGTGTAATCAATGTGTAGGCCAGCTAACTCAATTTGCCCAGTCATATACCCCTTTAAACAATGTCAACCTTAGGTAAGCAGGTTTGCCCATAGCTTAGCCTTTTCAAAACTGTCCAATCATGGCAAAATGCGGGAATTTCGCCCTACTTAAACCCAACAGGTGGAAATACATCTCATAACTGGTTGTAGCTTCCCCTTGCAGGCACAATGTCAGGAAGGGGAGAGGGAGTGCACTTTCAGGTGCAGTGCTGGGGTATCCAGGAGTTCAGAGTCATGGCAGGACTCCTTGTCAAAAACCATGAGCAGAGACTGCTCCAGGGCCAGTACCAGGGTTCCTAATGTAAAGTGGAAGCCTGGGACCATCTCGTTAGTGACCTCACCAGTGCCACTGGCATACCCCGAACTGGTGAGCAGGTCAGGCATCACTATGCTGACCTGAAATGGCGAAAGCAGGACCTCTTGGATCAGTGGATCCAAGAGGCTAGGATGGCAGGGGTGGTCCCAGCTGTGTGTAAGTATCACTCCACTACCTGTTTAATAATTGCCAACTCATGTATATTATGGATAGGTATGGCTAAATATTCCTCTTATGTCCTTCACAGTGGCAAGTGAGCAGGCCGCGAACCAGGAGGCCCATGGATGTCGCCTGGAGAGGTTGCGACGTGAGGCAGATTAGTAATACTTTTGCATGTACTGCCATAGGAAATAAATCTAATAGTATTAGTAAGTTAATTGCCAATATAAAACCTGTACTGTTTAAGGCAAGTACTGCATACACCGGAGAATATGGCAGGAAGAGTCTCATATAGTTTGTATGTAAATAAAAGCATAATAGCCTGACAATAAAGGTCTAACTGCTGGACTGCATGCGTTTACTCTGCTATCATATGGTAATGTAGATTTGCAATACCTTAATAGTACATTGTAGTAAGCACTGTTATACACACTGTGCAACATAAATAAAAGGTGTAGGAATGTCTGTATATGACTGGTGTAATCCCCAGAGGTCATTTAGTACAACTGAGAGACACATAGACAGAAAACAGTGAAAAGACAGACAACAAAATCCAAATAGCACACACAACTGAGACATGAACTGTTGTATTTTAGCACACACAGACATGGTTTGAATACTGGGAGTGGTAGTAGTCTGCATACAGAATCATACCTCACAACTGTACAGATATGTCCAGAATGTCCAGTAAACAAGAAATACAAGTGATTGTCACACACCTATAAGAACAAACCTGTCACGCTAGCAACTCCCCAAACTGTTATGAGAGCAATAAGCCAAGTATGTGCTATCTACACCCCCATGTTGTCAAGCTGTGACCAGAGTGTGTACAGTAACAGAGTGAGATGTATATGCATAATACTAATGTGGAATCTGGTACTTTGTGTTGCAAAATTCAGGTAGTGCTACCAAACATTGCTACCACAGGTCTGTCAGATATGAGCACTGTGCTCAAAAATAAAAGAATGATACCCTGTACTGGTACTGTTTACTTTGGTATTGCATGGCATTGTGAGTGATGCAGTTGCTCTGAATGATAAGGTATTACTCATCACTGTCACCCACACTGTGCTACACAATATAACTGTCTAGGAAATCCTGTATAAGAGTGTTGTAATACAAGGTCAGAATGTAAAACCACAGGAGAATTATAAGACAGAAATCAGATAGGAGATATACAGCAATATTTATATAGTACACACAGCTATGACGGACAGTGTTTTAGTTTTAGCAAACACAGCCATGGTCTGAATCCTGGGAGTGGAAGTAGGCTGCATACAGAATCATACCCCACAACTGTACAGATACGTCCAGAATGTCCAGTATATTGGGATGATCCCAGATGTTTAGGCAGCAAACAGGAAATACAACTGATTGTCACACATTTATAAGAACAAACCTGTCACACTAGCAATTCCCCAAAATGTTATTAGAGTAATAAGCCATGTATGTCCCATCTACACCCTCATGTTGTCAAGCTGTGACCAGAGTCTATACAGTAACACAGTGAGATGTATGTACATAATACTAATTTTAAATCTGGTACTTTGTGTTGCAACATTCAGGTATTGCTAACAAACATTGCTCCCACAGGTATGTCAGATACGAACACTGTGCCAAGAAATAAAAGCCTGATATCCTGTACTGGTACTGTTTACTCTGGTAATTGTGAGTGTTGCAGTAGCTCTGAATAATAAGGTATCACTGATCACTGTCACCCACACTGTGCTACATAACATAGCTGTCTATGAAATCCTATATAAGAGTGTTGTAAGTTACTAAAGATTGAAGAGGGCAATAGTCTGTATATGTCCTGGTTCACCTGCATGTGGTCAAGACATGGCCAGAGTCTGTGCAAAAAGAGATGGACAGGTATGTGCATAACATCAACCTGGAATTTGGGAGTATGTGTAGAAACTGTTAGTGTTAACAAACAATTCCTGCACTGGTATATCAGGTAAGAGGTGTATACTGCAGGTAAAATCAGTCCATGCATATAGTTGTTGACAGCCATATTACTGTCCAAACTAAGGCAATAGGGTAGTGTAGTAATACTTGTAAGGTACAGAAAACTGCACTGACTAGGAAAGTAATGAGAACTACAGGAATATACTAGTTAATTGACATCTTCCCCCCCACCACCACATCTCCAACAATACACTAAATACCCACCTCAACTGGTACGTGATGACTCCACTGTAATGTTGGGACATATGTCCTATTGTTTGATAATTATATAAATCTGTTTCTATGCATGTGCTATGTTGAAATACTCCAACATTGGTGGCATGGTGCCATCAATGTTCCTGCATGCTGTTGTTATTACCACTGTGGTCCCGTATATGCATGTGCTCCGTTTGCTATGCAACTGTTCCATATCTGGTGGCTGGGTTAATGGGAATATCTATGCAAGCTGTTATACCTAATCCTGGAATGTCTTGACTATTACTAACCCACATATGTTGATAAACCATAAACACCATAGCACGTATGGGAATGCATGTTCCAGCAAACCCACCTGTCCCACCTCAGCTGGCCATGGCACCAGGCACCAGCACATCTGGGGTCCAATCTGGGACCTCCTTGTCCATTGGTCCTGCACCACCTTCAGGTGGAACCACCTCAGGGGATGGGGCTCACCCCCTCTGGGATCAGGCGTGGACAGGAACCTGTCACCCATCACCAAATCCGGGGTGTGGTGCATAGCGAGCTCAATCAGCAGTTTAGAGATCTGCTAAAATAGCTCGAGGGCTTCATGTCATGACTAGAGGGTCGGCCTGGCTCTCCAACTCAGCCCACAGCACAGCCAACTTTAGGGCTGTGAGGGTGCAGTGGTGACTGCCCATGGGTTAGGACCTCAGTCCCACTGTTTCCACTAGGAGGCTCATGGGCTTCCAGTTTCTCAACACCCCTCCCCATCAAGGTGTTTACCCCCCACATGTGTCATATACCACCCCTGCATGCGTCTTGTTTGTCTTGTCTGTTAACCTACCCAACCTACCTCCCCAAATATACCTACTATTCCTCCCCAACATCCCACTCTCACTGAAAAAATAAAAAAGACAATCTGTTCCCAATAAAAAAATATCGCCCTATACATAGCTGTCCATTTCGCACACATGTCCACTGGACACATATGTAATCTGGTCTAATTGGCATCACAACATATTATAGTTGTCCTCACCCCTCTCTCAGGGGTTTCGAGTGTCCAAATCTACATTCAAATTTAGTGTATATGCACAGGTGTTTTTGTAAAAGAAATGGGCAGCTATGGACCTTCCCTAGACCCTCCTGCACATCCCTAGCTATATTCCCTACTGTCTTTCCCTCTTTGTGCTCCTTTTTCACCACTTTCCTACCAACCCTTTTTTCTTTTCTTTTAAAGAAATTAGCGCATGGGTAAGCGGGTATAAGCACTTTTAAGCAGTAGTAAGCAGATTTAAGCCTGTTTGCATGGGGTTAAGCAATGCCAACACAGGTCAAGCAATTTAGAAGCTAACTGAGTATAAGAAACTGTAACCAGAAGTTAGCATTGTTTACCTCCGCACAAACCCACTTACAACTGCTTAAAAGGGCCTTAATCACTCTGTATCCAACAGCCCTTGTTCTGCCCAGCAACAAAATAAACAGCCTTTGCAAAGCTCAAACCCAGGACCCTGCACACCATAGCCAAAGTGATTTATCACTAAGCCATGGCAGATATACGTAATGGCAGATATACATAACCCTGATGTTTTCACAAACATATCATCCAGCCCAGTCATTCAACAGTACAGGAAATGTATTTAAACATGTAAATGTATGTGTGTGTGTATATATATTAATATTTAAATAGATATAACATATCTATATATGTATATATATATATACATATATATATATATATATATATATATATATATATATATATAAAATATAAACATATATACATACATACGCATACATCTATAGATATATATGTCTATATCCATATGTCTCTCTCTCTCTCTCTATTATATATATATATATATATATATATATATATATATATATATATAGCAATAAATATATGTAAGCATAAATATATATCTATATAGGTATATACAGACATATATTGATAGATATAAAATAGAACATAACAAAAACATATATGTCCACATGCACTGTTAATGGGGGTGAGGGGGCCCAAACAATATATGTCTTGTACGTAGATATCCTCCCACACAGCCAAACATGTCTGCCCTGCAATACAATACCAACTGTTTGCAAATCCCATAACAAGGACCTGACACAAAATGGGCACAAGATGTTAACAGTACTCCATCCCACCTGTATGATGTCAGGCTGGCATCAGTAACATATCATGTAGTACAGTCTGGCTACCATAGGGAATGTAATATGTGGAAGCAATCAACATTCCTAAGATGCATATATATGTATATATACATATATACAGATATATATGTAACTACACATACACACACACAGATATGTATAGGAAGATACATATGTAGAAGGTGCACACAATACAGAACAGCCACTATGCATACAGGTACCACCTTACCAACTGGACACTGTATGAGCCACCCATACAAATGACAATTGTTGCCTGCAACATATACCCACAGAGAGTCAAAGGATATAACATCACACAGGTTTGCATACATGGGAAAGCTTTATTTGTGTACTATTACAGTTGTATATGCCATGTCTTATAGCTGTTTAGACTCTGACATACATATAAACAGAGTAATACAACTGTGAAACAGTGATACTAATACAGTAGTCTGGAAAGGTTTACATATGTTGTTGTCCAGGCCAAGGCCTTCAAGTAGTACAATAGTAAAGACAGACTGGGCCACAGGATACCAATCAATCAACAGTAAGTAATGCAGATGTATAGTCCAGCAGCCTCTATCTACACTCCGTACCCATCCCTAGGGGGTAAAGACCTCAGCTGACACAATGGGCTGTATCCGTTACATAACAGGGCATAACTGACACCATCACAATCACACTGACAAACAGAACAGTCTGTATGGCAGGAAGCAGTAGGCCTGCATTTACCCAAGGTGAATTGTATGGTAATGTACATCCAGATACTTTAAGGCAGCTTACCCCTGATGCCCCCACATGTTGTAACAGCTTAGGTTAGTTATTGTGCATCCCCCCATAGACTGAATAATACAGGGCCATATACCACTGTTACATACACTGGCCTCTAGAGTGCATAACGGCACACATGTATTGTGTAGGTGAAGCCCACACATGTATGGACACAACCCCACAATATGTGTGGAGGGCACAACAACAGTGTACTGATGGCAGGAATGGCAACATGACATACTCACAGCCCACTACATAACAACTCCTGACAGCATGTCATATGTACAAAGCCTGGTATGTAGGTGGAGGACAGAGGCTGGAACACAGGCCCATATGTGAAATAATGCTGTCATACACTAAGCAAGTCGCTGGTGTTACAGGATGGTCTGCAACATATCCATATTCAGGAATATGAAGTTAGAAACAGAAATGGATGTAGCCATGTACTGACAGCACTCAACACACACACACTGCCAGTGATATATCTGACAAAAGATCTATGTGGTGGACAGACAAAACATAATAGGAACACCTCTGGCCATCAAGTAGATAGGCCTATAGTTGAATGCTATGCAGACAGACTGAATTCCAAGATAAACTAGTATGTAACACACGAACCATGTAACATCGGTGCTATACAATGCATAAAACAACACTACTCACACTCTGTCTGTAGTTCTGGAACCACCTACAAATATGTAGCTGGCCTGAGTGTGCAGGTTCTCCTGTAAGAGGTATTGCTACCTGCTGTCTATAACACTGCTGCCCACACACAGGAAGGATGTCCACCATACAGGAAAGGTAAAGGGACCACGCCCACATGATGTAGGGATTTATAGTAGTTGGTTGGCATGACAGTGGTAATTGGAAGTACTACACAGCATGCTGCATGCAGGTAGCAAGTGGAGGACACTGATTGGTGCAGAGGCCATGACCTGATCATGTGCATCACCTACAAAATCCATGCTGTACTCTATTCAAAGCAGCTCAATCCATTTACTAGAGTGAGACTGAGTGAGAGAAAGAGAGAGAGTATGTGAAAGGCACAAAAAAAAAAAAAAACATCCAGGAAAATATCCAGAAGAGACATCATTCCCACAACAGGTATGTGAAGTATATATGCATGTAAATTACTGTAGCACTTGGTCCATAATAACGGGATAGATGATGTGGAATGATTTATATGTGTCATCAGGTGTTGTTGTTGTAATGATGTTCAGCTGAACAACTGCTAAGGACAATAGAGTCTGTCCCTGTGGGTAGTGGGCCATACCTGTCAGCTGTGCAGAGCAGCACTGACTGATAAGATGTAAGCCATCATAGTGTGTGTTGTGCCATGGGAAGCATGTATATTACTGTGACCAATAGCTGGTGGTGGAAGTAATGCCATGATGGTGGACACGTGGGTTCCACAGCCCACCTTTTGCAGGATACCCAGGTTAATCTGTATTGTAGCATGCAGGAATGCCATAGGTATGTAATAGGGCTATCTACAATCTGGCCCTAAATATACCCCCCTAATGTCAGGCTGTGTCCATATGTGGTACCTGTCTGCGTTGTAGCAAGGCAAAGGTGTTGTGAGACTGTGGACCTGATGTCTGAATGTACCCCATATATAGGTATGCATATGTATATATATATATATATATATATATATATATATATATATATATATATATATATCTACATGTATGTCCACAAATATACAGATACCCATGTGTAGACATATATATAAACACATATATACATCATATATATCTACACATATATAGATAAATACCTATATGCACATGTCTGCATATATACAAATGCACACACAAACATATATGTCTGTAACTACATGTTCCCTATATTACCACCACAGTGCTGCATGCTATGTGTGAGGGAACAGCACACATAGCAATACACACAGATATCTACAGCTGTCAGTGTGTACAACATGGATGGGTATGTCACATGTGAACCCCTTGTTGGAACCACATTGCCCTTGTCTGTGAAGTAGGGAATGGGAATATGGGGAAGTATGGTAGGTATAGTTGTGGAGGTGGTCAGGGTTAGTAGATATAGAGGACAGCCTACAGGGGTGGTATGTGACACATGTGGTGGCTAAACACCCTGGATGGTGTGTGTGATCTGTGATGTGGATGCCCCATGGGCCCCAATATGGACACAATGGGAACAAGTCTCCCACCCACTGCTACTCACAACAGCAGTCCACGTCCCGAAGGTACCTGGCCTGGAGGCTGAGCAGAAGGAGCATGTGGGCCCTGTGAATGTGTACTGGGTGCCTCAAGGTGATGTAGCACATCCCACATGTGTCTGTTGAGCTCATTGTGGAACAGACCCTGGACCTGACCTCGAGGGACAAGATCATGTCTGGGTGTGCACCCAGGTGGGAGGGACAACATCCCCTGAGTTGGTTCCACCTGAAGGTATTGCTGGACCAGTACATGAGGAGGCCCCAGGGTGGGTCACACATGTGATGTGGCCTGGTAACATGTGCAGATAAGTTTGGAGAGGTGGTTCTGCTGGCCAATAGTACATATACATGCTATTGTGTCACTGTTGTAGAACATAGGTCGATAGTAATAGTCTACACAATCCCGGAACATGTCCAACAGCATGCCTAGATAACCCCAATAACACAGAATGTTAGGTGTGCAGCAACCACATAGTAAGCATACCACAGGCATATATGGAACCATAGTGGCCATGACAATGGCATGCAGGTGAATAGTATGTAACAGACCAGCAATTATAGTGTCCACACAGGGAACATGGCTACAAACACATTGCACAACGTGTGGTACAATACAATATCTGCCCCACTGATAGGTATGCTGTAGCCATACCTACTGAATTGTGTGTACCATTTGTTGTCACTGATATGGTGGGGGGGGGTGACAGTGATGTGTATTAAGAACTGTGGTAACTTTGCTGTATGACTTGCTCACACCTGTGTCCATCTTTATGTTTTTTCAGGCAAGATATCCCATGGAAGGCTTCCAGCGTACTCAGCCGCTGAAAACAACATTGTGGTGAACCACCTCATACAGCACTACCCTGTCTTGTTTGGCCAGGCCACCCATGATCAGCAGGAGCAGACCACCCTGTGGAATGACCTAGTCCACAGGGTCAATGATGTCAGACTGCACAACCGCAATTATGAGCAGGTCCAGCATCATTGCTCTGACCTGCTTTGCAATGCCGTCGACCTGCTGTTGCAGTCCGGGGGGGGATCACTTCACCACAGGGGGACCATGCCATCCATCCCCCTGACACATGTGGAGAAGCTCCTAGCCAGCCTCATGGCACCTGCCCATGCGCATAGCCACCAACTGCCGGACACCTTTGTGGCAGTGGGTGCTACCCACACACCAGCTGAGGAGCATACAGGTAAGGCCATAGGCCACATCAGTAGACCACTGTTGCATATACATACACATCTGTACAGGTAGATCATGCATATCTGACATTCCATAGATATAGTTTGTTGCTGCATAGTAGTGATAAACAGATGTGCATATGTGGTAGTATTGTGGACATGTACTGTTGATGTATTGTAATGCTTCACCCACCCTGTAGCAATGCCACAGGTGTGACCACTGACTTTGCATCTCTCACCCTCTTATATAGGTTCCTTCCGGTATACCACCAAGGCAGCAGCCTGTAGCTGGTGAGTATGGTTTATGTAGATGCTTGCCAATACACCGGACATGTAATGGCTATGGTATATTCCATGCACACATCTAACATACTTACCCAGAATGCATGCTGTACATGTGCATGTATTGTTGTTGTTAAATGCACTGCATCACAGTGGTGACCATGATGGGGTATTGGAAGGGTATGTCAGACACCTGCAATATAACTAACATCCTGTCATTGCAGAATGTGTCCACAGGGAGTAACATAATGGTGGGAGACATGGCCTACAGTAGGGACATGTTTGGAACAACACCCATATACACTGCAACATCAGTGTATATACCTGTAGGACAATGGCAACTGTTGCAGAGTTACACTATGGCATAAGATATTACTGTGGTCCAGATTATCAGCTGGGACTAGGTTGTAACATGTGGTATTCAGTGTATGGGACACTGCAAAGTGACACACATGTGTAGGCCTTACTTGTCAAGCATCCGCAAAAAGGCTGAAGGTAGGGGGGTGTCAGCATGACACATAAGTGCATTGCAGCATGGATCCTAAGGATGCTAAGAATGGCTGTATCTGCACATAGTCACATTCAGGATCTGTGGCAGACATAACCTACTCCCACAGCAATAATGACAGCAGTGTGTGAACACCAAGGGATGTGCACATGAGTAGACATTGCAATCATGCAGATTAGGGGGACATGTGTAGGGCAGACTGAACATACACTGGCAAATGCAAATGGCCCATGCTAGTATATCCCTGCCAGGAGTAGTGACTGCTGTAGTACACATAACAATAGGTGCAACAAACTGTCATGATAAGTGTGTGCACACATATGCCCACATGGAGTGTATGCATCACGGTCAGTATCAGCACACCTAACACATTCCGTAGACACTGCATGTGAAAGTACAGGATATATGTCACATATTGGGCCCGTGTACTAAGATATGCAGTGATGTGGTCCCATGGCAGATCAAGGAAGGGTGCGTCATATCAATAAGGGTGTGTACACCCCCCATAGCCATGGTATGCTCTGATGGTTGTCAGTGTAATAGTATTGGATTGGTCATACATGGTCCGCTGATGTCGAGTGCTGTAAATCAGACATCAGGCATTCACAAATGACATCTGTCCACATATCATCCCAGTTATGTGTTGCTGAAAAACATAGGGGCTATGAGCATTAAAGCTGACATAACTGACACAGTACTACATGTTCAGCAATGGGCTGTACATCTGTGAAGTGTGGTGACATAGGTGCTGGAAGCTGTTAAAGACTGGGGGCAGAGGGTGACAGGGGCACTAAGTGAACTAAAAAGGGTAATTCTTTTATAACTATTTGCTACCACAACATAGGTTTAATTGGAGGACATTTTAAGCTTAGCCAATTCCCTTTTGGTGCTTGAATTAACATTTACTGATTGGTCTTAACTATCCCCCTGGCTGATAATTGTATATTAGCCTAGTGATAACAACTGTGATAATACCATAGATAATTTGAGGGGGCCATGTAAGGGATACAGCATTTAGGAACTGCCTCTATTCATTAGTGGCATGAGGGGAAATCCTGGAGTACATTTTCTATTACCCATCCTTAGATTCAAGTTGCATTTGAATATGGATGGATGAGCTTTGCTTTATTTTTATGGATAGTCTGTTCCAGAACAGTGGCAGCCTCTGTGATATATATCCATCTATACACAACATTTAGTTTAGATACCTGGACTGAGTATTTCTGATGCCATTTGACTTGCTGATGTTCAGTAGGTCCATCTGTATTATGTCGGAGGATGATTTGTATGCCAGACATGTCACCTCTAAGCACTATGTAGGATACTGAGTACAGTAATAAATCTTTGAGGTGGTCCATGCAAGACCTATTGTTTAGGACTTGTATCCCTTTTAGTAAGGTATCTCTGAAGGTATTCCAATTGTTGCATGGGGCTGGACAGATACATGCCAAAGTGGGCATTATACAAAATGATTGACATAATGAGAGCCTTGTAAAGAGGGACAACAACATCTCTAGATCTAGTCACAATCAATGTGTTTATAAGCTGTGCAATATAGAAAGGCTTTCTTATGACTCTGGGCACATGTTAGTCAAAAGTTAGGTCACTGTATACACAAGTTCCCAAATGCCAAACAATTGGATCAGTTGTCAGAGGGCATTGTCATAATTTTGACACCAGTTATTATTTGGGACAAACCTTCCTGCATGATGGTTATGTAATTTGGGGATTCAGTAACTTCTCCTAGCTTGCAGTCATCTCAAACTTAGCTGGCCAAAGCTCTTTGGTATTTCCTTTTACTTTTGAGATGTGTATGCCAAACAGAAAAAGTCTCAGCACAGAACCCTGGGGGACTCCATTGGTGACTGGTCTCTTCCCCTGTTTTGATCTCCTCATCTTGTGAGCCAAGTTGGCAATGCAGCTGGTGATGTAAGTGTTTGCTCCTACATTATTCATCTTTTGTACTACACCTGAGTAAGGGATTGTGTCAAAATGCTTGGCCAGGTCAAGGTAATGTGGTGTGAACTGTTTTACCTTCATCCATTGCTTTGGTAACAAGAGTAAAGCTTAAAATTTGCCCATGATTTTCAGCCTTTCACACTTTCCTCTGGGCTGTTTTCAAACACATTTCTAGGGCCAGGGTCCACTTCACCCTGTCGAAGGCTGACAATATTGAAGCTAATATTGTTGGTACAAAAATGTCGAAAGCGAAAGTCATCACGTGTGTAAACAGAAATCTCCATAAGGGGAGATTTCCGTTTACAGCAATGTAGGGTGATCTTGGAGTTGGGATATTTAAGTAGCGGGGGATGTGGTGGGGCGCAGGGGGGCCTGCCCCCCTGCATAGAGCAATTTGTGTTGTTTGGGTGTTTTTTTTTTTTTTGTGTGCATTCGATGTCCGGGTGTTTCGACATTTTCGTGTCGATTATTACGCTGTTCACAGTTTGAGTTTTCGACAGAGTAATATAAAGCATAGGGCCACGTATACATGTATGCATTCCTTGATTCACCTTCCTGATTGTATTAAATTATATTCCTTGTATAATACAGCACACTTGTTAGACTTAAGTTAGATTGCATTTTAAATTTATTGTTTAAACATTTTTCCAGAAGGCAATGAAACAAAAATGCATTAATCAGTAATGACAAAACTGCCCTATTCAGAACATTTCCATCATAATGGTCTACTTCCACACACAACTGCATTTTAAATTTATTGTTTGAACATTTTTCCAGTAGGCAATGAAACAAAATGCATGCACCAATAATGACAAAACTTCCCTATTCAGAACATTTCCATGATAACAGTCTACTTCTACACACAATATATAAATACAGAATCACAGTAGTATAAGACATACTCATGTTGCACAGCTTCTTGAACTTATTTTCAGTGGGGGGGGAGGCCAAAACCATGGACATTTTAAACATTGCTTGTATAATTTTGGAAAGTTGCTTGCAAAAAATATTGTGTTACCACCATACGTTTCACGGCCAAGTTTTGAACCCAGGACCCTGTGCACTAGTCAGAACAACATACCACTAAGCTAAAACCACCAGTTTAAGTATAAGTCCAAGAAATATCACTCCCCACAGGACTAACGCTACCTGTGCCAAACTCAGTCCAAGCACATAAGCTAACATAAAAGGCACAGTAGCAATGCAGGCAGTAAACACAGCACTAACCAAAATGCAGGAAACAAAGCTGAAAAAAATGCTGCTTCATGAACTTTAAAATTTGGATTTATTGTGATACAAACAGAAGACATGGTAAGCACTTTCACCTGTATAGGCTTCTTCAGACCAAAATAACCCCCCTCTTGTACACCCTTATATGGCAAAAAGGCACCAAAAACAGATAAACCATTAAAGGCACAGTACAACTATCATGGTATACAACATAAATGAAGTGCTTACTCTAAAATACATTAACCATAATAAAATAAAAATAAAAACACCTATACCACTCATAAAACAGGAATAGAGATATATAAAAACAAAAACTGCATAAATTCATACTAATTGCACAACACTAACAATAAATCCTCTCATAAAAATGCTCTCATAATATATGTAAAAAGCACAGTCATACATATCACTTCAATCTCCTGGACTTCAGGAAAGGTCTCAATGGTACTTTCTCATTAGTTTGGGAAAAACATCTGCTCTAAGTCTAACAATCTATTTAGATTCAATACTCTCAGTTCTACCCCTCACATCCCCCCTAAAACTAGTGTGTGTAAGATCTAGTACTTTAAAATGAAAAAAGTGTGTGGAATCATTAGACAAGACATGTTTGGACAAAGCATTGACAGTGGAATGAATCCTGATCTGGTAGAGATGTTCCCTTATTCTGTCCCTCAGCCTCCTGTCTGCCTTGCCTACATAAAACGCAGCACAGGCTCCACAGAAGGCCAAATAAACAACATGTGTAGATTCACAGTTTGCATGAACTCTAACTTCATGGTTAGTGCCATAGACAGGGTGATAGAAATGGACATCAGTGTCTATGGAACAACAATAGTTGCAACTACCACTGGGTACAGTACCAGCAACCCTATCACCTCCACCATCCATAACAGGATAACACAGCAATGTCTTTAGATTCAACCTATTCTCATAGACAAAACCTGGGCAGCACTCACAATTTCCCTCACATTCGGGTCCAGTGTTAACACACCCCAGTGTGATCTAATCACATCCTTCAACCTACCTACATCCTTAGTATAATATAAGGGCACTCTGAAACCATGGTTTCTACTCCCTGCCAGAACACCCTGGGAGGGACCATCATGGTCCACTACAGTCTTAGAGAAAAAGGGTGCAGCTTGTTCCCTCAAATTAATTAGGTCTGCCAATCCTCTCTCCATATCAGATGTCTGATATTCCTTGCTCTTAAACCTCTCACATAAATCCCTAACATCTGCCTCAAAACCATCCCGATTGGGATTATACTGTGATGTCCTATATTCCTGACCCCTCACAATATTACCAAAGATGTAACCTGGATGCATACTGCATCTATGGAGATAGGAATTACATTGACACTCCTTTCTATACACTCCTGTGTTCAATAGGCCACTTTCCAATCTCTGAATGTAGACATCCAAAAAGGAAATACAATTCTCAGAAACCTCAAAGTTAATTTCAGATATTGCATTAGACCATTAACTCTCTCCAAGAAGAGAGATAACTCATCTTTCATGCCCTTCCAAATGAAAAACACATCATCTACAAAATGCCTATAAAACATCACGTTCCTTGAAAAATCACCTATACCAAACAAGTACTTGGTCTCCCATGCGGCCATAAAGAGGTTGGCGTAGCTATTGGCACAAGAAGTGCCCATAGCCACACCATCCATCTGTAAAAAGCACTGAGAGCCAAAACAAAAAATATTGTTCTCTAACACAACTTCCAAAAACAAAGCTAACAGATCCACTGCATCGTTACCTAATCCAGATTTGTCCTTCAAGTAATCAGACACCAACTGCACCCCATCTCTGTTTGGTATCACAGTGAATAGGGACTGAACATCCATCATGACCAAGTAATATGGGAGATCAACAGGGACAGATCTCACAGACTCACACAAATCCAACAGGAACTGTTTTGTGTCCCTTAAAATATAAACATTTGCGTCAACCACTGGGTGCAAGAACCTCTCCACATACAATGAAAATGGTTCCGTGATCCACCCCCTGCCCACAACAATGGGCGTCATAGGTGGACACACACACTGTCCTTATGGATCTTAGGAAAACCCTGTATCACTGGCAGGAGGGGATCACTAACAAACAAATATTCATACAACTCATTCGTAATAACATTGGTCTTAATCAAATCATCCAAAACCATCTGTATTCTATGGACATGTATGTCCACCATCTTACGTTCTACCAAACTGTAAAACCTTTGGTCTGATAACATAGACCTCACTGCCTCATCATAGAACTCAGAGTCCATATCTACCAGGGCACCCCCCTTGTCAGCAGATCTAATGACAAGGGAGGGATCACTCCTCAACTGTTGTAGAGCTCTCCTCTGTGCATAAGTTAAATTGCCCTTTCGTTTACTAGACTTAGCAACTCTCTTTTCCATGTCATACAGATCATTCTTAACTAGTTTACTGAAGGCAGCTACTAGCGGTGGTACCATTAGCATGTGCACACCAGGCTTCTTAAACAATTTCCCATCTAACGCCTGTATTGTATCCTTAAACTCCAATCTGAGTCACAGATTCCTAATAAATAATGTAAACTGTACTAGGGTATCAACATAATTACTGTCACAACTAGGTATAAAAGTCAATCCCTTTGATAGTACCCCTAACTCATCTGATGTGAGTGGGCGGGAAGAAATGTTATGCACTAAAGTTCCCAGTTTTCTCCCACATTTTCTTGAGGTTTTGGATCACCAGGGCATCTGCTGACAACTTCCTCTTCATCCTGCCCCTGCTCATAGACCTCAATCTCCCCCCTCCCCTGTAAACTACATTGATGGGGAAAGGGCGATTGACAATCACAGTGCCAACATTGTCATGACTAGAACTATGTGCAGCATGCATAGTATGATTGGAATCCTTCCTCCTAACCACTAGTTCCAGATTTGGATTTGTTTGAGCCACACACCCCAACTGGTCAGTACCAATGACAGATTGGCCCACTGGGGGACAGCAGTAGAACCCACCCCCACCACAGTTGAACCCTCGAGCTCTGACTCAGCAGAAACAACTGCATTAGAAAAAGCCCTATCAAGGACATTCGAACCCTGGGGCACATTACTCATAGAAAATACATTACTAGAGCCATCACTCATACTTGCATTAACAACAGCTGCACTCCTAGGCATATTAACATCCACATTGGTATCATGAATTTGTCCTTTAGGTGCATCAGTCCATTGAGTAGAAACAGCGGCATTAGGTCCATGTACATTACTGTATGTCTTCGGCCAAGAGAAGACCTGGCCTAACCTAAAGTCATCTATGTCCCTCTTGAGCTTGTGGTGTTTTTGTGCCAGTAAGCGCTTCTCATATAACTGCACAGTGTCCAGTGTAGAATCAATAAGTCTATCAACAACATCAGCCGGAAAATGACAATACAGCTCCTTCTGTTGTTCTCTAATACTGTCTCTTAACTCAGATTCTTCCGGTAGGAAGAATTCATTCAAAAGTGACATATACTTTAAGCTTACCTCTATGTTAGCCTGCTGCCACTTATAGAGCAAGTCCGGGTATGAAATACCCGTAGTGGGCATCTTCAGTACTCTTAATCCCCTCGGTGCAATTCTCCTTTTGATGCAAACTTCAAAATGCTGCCATTGGGTCTGTAGTCGTTTCAGCTTCATAAAATCAGCCACCATTCTCGCAACTGTTGCTCGCAACTCGACCATATCAAATGGCTCAGCAGAGATCACAACACCTTCCTCTCCAACTCCTTCAAACAACATCAAGGGATTCACAGTACCTGATACACATACAGAGAAACGATCAATGTCCGTAGGAGTACCTTGTTCTGGTAGATAAGACAATTCCACTTGTTGCTCAGCAACACCTGCCATGCTCCCACGGGGGTGAAAACAGCAATACATAAAAATATGTCCAGGAAATATCACTCTCCACAGGACTAACGCTACCTGTGCCAAACTCAGTCCAAGTAAATAAACTAACATAAAAGGCACAGTAGTGATGCAGGCAGTATACACAGCACTAAACAAAATGCAGGAAACAAAGCTGAAAAAAACACAGCTTCAGGAACTTTAAAATTCAGATTTATTGTGATATAAGCAGAAGACGTGGTAAGTGCTTTCACCTGGATAGGCTTCTTCAGACCAAAAGAACCCCCCTCTTGTACACCCTTATATGGCAAAAAAGGCACCAAAAACAGATAAACCGTTAAAGGCACAGTACAACTATCATGGTATACAACATAAATTAAGTGCTTACTCTAAAATACATTAACCATAATAAAATAAAAATAAAAACACTTATACCACTCATAAAACAGGAAGAGAGATATATAAAAACAAAAAAACTGCATAAATTCATACTAATTGCACAACACTAACAATATATCCTCTCATAAAAATGCTCTCATAATATATGTAAAAAGCACAGTCATACATATCACTTCAATCTCCTAGACTTCAGGAAAGGTCTCAATGGTACTTTCTCATTCAGTCCAGGAAAAACATCTGCTCTAAGTCTAACAATCCATTTAGATTCAATACTCTCAGTTCTACCCCTCACATCCCCCCCTAAAACTAGTGTGTGTAAGATCTAGTACTTTAAAACGAAAAAAGTGTGTGGAATCATTACACAAGACATGTTTGGACAAAGCATTGACAGTGGAATGAATCCTGATCTGGTAGAGATGTTCCCTTATTCTGTCCCTGAGCCTCCTGTCCATCTTGCCTACATAAAACGCAGTACAGGCTCCACATGAGGCCAAATAAATGACATGTGTAGATTCACAGTTTGCATGAACTCTAACTTCATGGTTAGTGCCATAGACAGGGTGATAGAAATGGACATCAGTGTCTATGGAATAACAATAGTTGCAACTACCACAAGGTACAGTACCAGCAACCCTATCACCTCCACCATCCATAACAGGATAACACAGCAATTTCTTTAGATTCAATCTATTCTTATAGACAAAACCTGGGGCAGCACCCACAATTTCCCTCACATTCGGGTCTAGTGTTAACACACCACTAGTAGCTGCCTTCAGTAAACTAGTTGAGAATGATCTGTATGACATGGAAAAGAGAGTGAGTAAGTCTAGTAAACGAAAGGGCAATTTAACTTATGCACAGAGGAGAGCCCTACAACAGCTGAGGAGTGATCCCTCCCTTGTCATTAGACCTGCTGACAAGGGGGGTGCCTGGTAGATATGGACTCTGAGTTCTATGATAAGGCAATGAGGTCTATGTTATCAGACAAAAGGTTTTACAGTTTGGTGGAACGTAAGATGGTGGACATGCATGTCCATAGAATACAGATGGTTTTGGATGATTTGATTAAGACCAATGTTATTATGAATGAATTGTATGAATATTTGTTTGTTAGTGATTTCCTCCTGCCAGTGATACAGGGTCTTCCTAAGATCCATAAGGACTGTGTGTGTCCACCTATGTGGCCCATTGTTGCGGGCAGAGGATGGATCATGGAACCATTTTCATTGTATGTGGAGAGGTTCTTGCGCCCACTGGTTGACACAAATGTTTATATTTTAAGGGGCATGAAAGAGTTCCTGTTGGATTTGTATGAGTCTGTGAGATCTGTCCCTGTTGATCTCCCATATTACTTGGTCACGATGGATGTTCAGTCCCTATTCACTGTGATACCAAACAGAGATGGGGTGCAGTTGGTGTCTGATTACATAAAGGACAAATCTGGATTAGGTAGCAATGCAGTGGATCTGTCAGCTTTGTTTTTGGAAGTTGTGTTAGAGAACAGCATTTTTTGTTTTGGCTCTCAGTGCTTTTTACAGATGGATGGTGTGGCTATGGGCATTTCTTGTGCCAATAACTATGCCAACCTCTTTATGGCTGCATGAGAGACCAAGTACTTGTTTGGTATAGGTGATTTTTCAAGGAACGTGATGTTTTATAGGCATTTTGTAGATGATGTGTTTTTCATTTGGAAGGTCACGAAAGATGAGTTATCTCTCTTCTTGGAGAGAGTTAATGGTCTAACGCAATATCTGAAATTTACCTATGAGGTTTCTGAGAACTGGATTTCCTTTTTGGATGTCTACATTCAGAGATTGGAAAGTGGCCTATTGAACACAGGAGTGTATAGAAAGAAGTGTCAATGCAATTCCTATCTCCATAGACGCAGTATGCATCCAGGTTACATCTTTTGTAATATTGTGAGGGGTCAGGTATATAGGACGTCATGGTATAATCCCAGTCAGGATGGTTTTGAGGCAGATGTTAGCGATTTATGTGAGAGGTTTAAGAGCAAGGAATATCAGACATCTGATATGGAGAGAGGATTGGCAGACCTCATTAATTTGAGGGAACAAGCTGCTGCACCCTTTTTCTCTGAGACTGTAGTGGACCATGATGGTCCCTCTCAGGGTGTTCTGGCAGGAAGTGGAAACCATGGTTTCAGAGTGCCCTTATATTATACTAAGGATGTAGGTAGGTTGAAGGATGTGATTAGATCACACTGAGGTGTGTTAACACTGGACCCGAATGTGAGGGAAATCGTGGGTGCTGCCCCAGGTTTTGTCTATAAGAATAGATCGAATCTAAAGAAATTGCTGTGTTATCCTGTTATGGATGGTGCAGGTGATAGGGTTGCTGGTACTGTACCCTGTGGAAGTTGCAACTATTGTTGTTCCATAGACACTGATGTCCATTTCTATCACCCTGTCTATGGCACTAACCATGAAGTTAGAGTTCATGCAAACTGCGAATCTACACATGTTGTTTATTTGGCCTCCTGTGGAGCCTGTGCTGCGTTTTATGTAGGCAAAACGGACAGGAGGCTGAGGGACAGAATAAGGGTACATCTCTACCAGATCAGGATTCATTCCACTGTCAATGCTTTGTCCAAACATGTCTTGTCTAATGATTCTACACACTTTTTTAATTTTAAAGTACTAGATCTTACACACACTAGTTTTAGGGAGGGGATGTGGAGGGTAGAACTGAGAGTATTGAATCTAAATGGATTGTTAGACTTAGAGCAGATGTTTTTCCTGGACTGAATGAGAAAGTACCATTGAGACCTTTCCTGAAGTCCAGGAGATTGAAGTGATATGTATGACTGTGCTTTGTACATATATTATGAGAGCATTTTTATGAGAGCATTTTTATGAGAGGATTTATTGTTAGTGTTGTGCAATTAGTATGAATTTATGCAGTTTTTGTTTTTATATATCTCTATTCCTGTTTTATGAGTGGTATAGGTGTTTTTATTTTTATTTTATTATGGTTAATGTATTTTAGAGTAAGCACTTAATTTATGTTGTATACCATGATAGTTGTACTGTGCCTTTATGGGTTTACCTGTTTTTGGCGCCTTTTTTGCCATATAAGGGTGTACAAGAGGGGGGTTCTTTTGGTCTGAAGAAGCCTATCCAGGTGAAAGCGCTTAACACATCTTCTGTTTGTATCACAATAAATCCGAATTTTAAAGTTCATGAAGCAGCAGTTTTTTCAGCTTTGTTTCCTGCATTTTGGTTAGTGCTTTGTTTACTGCCTGCATCGCTACTGTGCCTTTTACGTTAGTTTATAAACCACCAGTTTCTTGAAAGACAGGAAGACAAACTTACATAGGTATCATATCATTTAGTGAATTCAGTTCTCACTTCTCACCATAGCTTTTAGCCTCTTAGCACAAAAATTTAGAACAAAGACAATAATGGGGGAATACAGCCCCAAAATAGGGACACATTTCAAATACTGATTTTATAACCTTAGAAAATTGCTAGAATAAAAGGTTTTGTTTTACCACTCCTGAAAACCAGACGAACAGAACAAAAATGTGATGTACAAACTCACAAGTAATGGTGGCTAGGGACTTTAGGCTCTTTTTTTACCTGTACCCAAGGTACAGGGTTTGAGCCTGAGTACCTGGAGCTTTTCTACCCAGGCCACCACTGAAAATGGGTTTCCAGTCCAGTCCGACTTTATCAGGTAAATAAATCCAAATAAATAAAATAAATACATGAAATTCTTCAAACAGGAATGTGGGTAGTGAACAGATAGCTGCTGCAATGCTAGTTAGACTTAGATGTAATGAAAAGATTTCAGCAATCTATCCATATATATATTACCATTATACCAATCACCACAAAAGCACAGAACAGATAATACTAAGGGTAAAATCATCACACCATCGAAATGAAGCACAAAAACTGAATATCCCTTTGATAACATCTGTCAGTACACCAGGGGAACATAGGCCAGTGAGAAGCGATCAGATTTATAATGGATAACGATCTTACACTGATGAAGATCAAAGTTTATCATTTAGCATCAAAGGGGATACTTAGCAAAACATCCATCCATCAATACACTCATTATCTAACATAAATAACGCAGGCTTATCAAGTTCCCAACATGTGAAACTAAACACAAACTGACTACAGTAAAGGATACCTGCCACACGGGCAGCAGAGACAGAAGATGCTCATGGATTATATGGTTAAGTGTCACTTCTAGAGAAAGGAAAACACACATACAATGGTAAGGTAACAAGAGTGTTGTAGGTAGTGGTGTGCAGATTACTGCTTGCTTGCTCATAGCTGAGAAATTTCCATAGTGACATTGGACATGTAGTTCAGTATATCTAATTTAATCTGGATGGAAAAAAAACTCTAAAAGGTAGCACTGCAGGGAATTCCTTGTGTAATCTCATTTCTCATAGTACAGAGAGTCTGTAGGTCACCAACATTGTAATCTTCACTTGAAGAAGAGTGCAGGAGAATGAAAATAACAGAGTGACATGTTGCAAAGGCATGGTATAAATACTAAGCTTACAGGTTCACTTTTAAAGAAGAGTACAGTTTCTCATTGTCTGCATGTAGATATTTTTTTTATTCATGGTGCAAGTGTGTTGCAAATGTATAACTGCTTCTAGCCATAAACTAAGCTCAGAATTTGGACCTAGGGTTTTCTGTCTGGGAAAGTTAATATTGTCAGTCTCATTGACAGTTACTTTATTCAGTTCCACATTCAGCATCATTGTTACGCGGTATGGTCCTCACATATGTTTCTCCAGAATTTACACATTTTTTCTATTTTTGGTCGTTTTACCAGTGTTGTTTTTCTACCCATTTCCTTGCTAAACTTCTATTTCTATACTGTTTGTTTTTGTATGTTTTTATTTATTTTGTATTTCTGTGTATCTTTTACTGTATCAGTTTATGGTCACACATGCTGTAACAGTCTTGATTATGTGAAAATATGAATGGTATTTCAGGTGACTAATGGCCCATAGTCTCATTGTAGTGAGGGGAGGCTTGGTATACTTTCAGCAGGTATATACACAGCATGCATAACTGTGATTTCTGTAAGACAGTCTCCACAAACATTATGTAGTTATTTCACCACCCTTTCATCTTCAGGAGAGGCAGTCCAGTTGCAGGGGTACAGGAACTTTGCTTATTTATTTGATAAATTATTTGCCAGTAATTGTCAGTTTTTCTTTTCTTTCTTTGCTCGCATAAGGTATGTAAGATCTGTACCTTTCCATTGGTAAAAAACAGTAGTGGGCTGAGCTCTGAAAACAAAAGAAAAGGCTCGGAACTGCTTGAATAGGACAGCCAACTCTATAATGTCAGCAAAGTGTAATTGTAGGGAATGCTTGTCATCATTGCTAAAATATCTCTGGCTAGTTAGATGCCAGGGGAGTTAGCATTATTCCTGAGTAAAAAATAAGACCAGGAAAAGGTTATCAAATATCTATGTTATAATTAGTGTCTGTTATAACTACATTTTTTGCCTTAATATGCAATATGATAGCTTTTCAGAAGCAGAGATATTATGTACTCTAGAGCAAACAGTAGTACCATTTACAGATGTATAAGCTATAATATTATTCCCACTAGCATTTCAGATTAGGGTATTAATATTTAAATAACAAGCTCATAAGCTTGCAGCTAGGCAGCAGGGTACTGCACCAGAAAGTGCAGAATTATTCAGGCAGTTATTGGAATTAATCTTTTTTGGGATTTATAGCCGCAACCCTTGTGACTGAGCCTGTGTTAAAACTGGAGCTATACTTAGCCATTAATTTAGTGGCATTACTGGTGGTCTGTAGAATGCATAGACAATTAAAATTATGCATGCATATTTTAGGCTTTAACAACTGAAATAAATCTCATGATTTCGGAAGCTTTTAAAGTAAAGGATACAAAATCATGTTCTCATTCTTTTAAGTAAATTTACTCTCAGCAAAACTCATAAGACTATGCTGTACATGCATTTGGTCAAAGAAAATAATACTCAAGGTGCAATCATCATCTTCAAGCCTGGACTGAAAGTTGTTTCCAAGCTTTAATGAGTAGCATTTCCATCCCACCCCCTGGAAAGGATGAAATTGTAAGGGAAACTGTAGTACTGGCTTATTTTTAATTTTAAGAAGTTTAAAATTGTTTATGCTTTTTACCTTGCAAAAACGTACATTGCCTGTAAAATATGATGCATATTCAGTGCAGCGAAACTTGACCACTTACACACACACACACACACACACACACACACACACACACACACACACACACACACACACACACACACCTCAATCTAAAGACAGTACCTTCTTCTGATGCAGCAGCTCTGCATAAAAGAAATCCTTCTGAACAAACGAGGAATCCGTGGCTCTGCAGTTGGAAGACAATAAATCCTTCTGCCCGAATGGCAGTCCATAAAGAAGTGAATCCTGTATTCAAACAGGCGTGTGGCATGCTGACGCAATTGCGCACATGATGACAAGTTATTTGGGATTGTTGAAAGGTTGCAACCCCTCCCCCCTCACTCTATAGTTCCAGCACCCATGTGTGGTGCACAGTACATGGCAGGGTGCAGAACAGGTGCACAGCAATACTATGTACATGGGTGCAGTAGTATCCAGGGGAAAGGGCATCACCTAGTGACACAGCACATGCATCACACACATGTATACTGTTGCTAGCATGGATTGAATATAGCTGCGCTGCATGCTGTTGTGTACCATATGTTATGCATGTTGACAGATGGGTAATAGGAGGACTGTATGTACTATAATTGTGCAACCTCACCTGTATGTGTGTGTGTTCATCCTGGTGGGTAGTTTATCTGTAGGGTCACTCTGATGAAGTGGAGGGAGGTTGATACATGTAGGATGCATATGTGCATGTGTGTGTGTTTGTGTGGGTGGCCATGTATGCACATGTGTGATTGTGGGGTCGTTCATACAGCAGTACCTCCCTTTAGGATCGTGCAGTGCATGGACATGGACTGCCACATTACATACCAGGAATACTTGTCATGTAAGTAATCACAGGGCAGCTGATAGTATAATAAGGTCTGTAGCATGGAACAGGCATTGAGAGGGAAGGTGGACACCAGGTATACCCTTAATACTGCATTCAGCAGAGAGGTGATAGACAACCCACGTATGCAGCCCTACAGATGCATTGGGGAATTACTAGTCAACACCAGGGAGTGTATCTATATATTACAATTGTCACATGATAGGCTGATTGAGCAGCATATCTGGCATGTACTGAGCAATACATACACATGACACTCCAGTGAGTGATATTATGAAGAGAAAATAGTAGCCCACACATATAGGGGCCATGCTCATAATGTCCGGACATACACAGGGCGAACACTGAATGACAGCAATGAGACCATCTAAAGCCACTACTCACAGGTCAGGCAGGTAATGTAGTAACAGGTCTTGTGTTATGAACACTTGTTTAGGCACTTAGAGGACTGATATGTTAATGAGTGGTATCAATGAGTGTATGTTACCAAGTGTGAGGCAGGATGGGGAACGCAGGGAAATATACGTGGGACTGTCCGTAAAGTCACGGACAGGTAGGTATTACGAGTGTGTGTGTGTGTGTGTGTGTGTGTGTGTGTGTGTGTGTGTGTGTGTGTGTGTGTGTGTGTGTGTGTGTGTGTGTGTGTGTGTGTGTGTATATACTGTTATGCAATGCTGTACAGGTTTTAAAGTGCGTTTATTGTTTTCCCCCACAGGTGACGAGGTGGGTCAGGGTCCCTCCTGCATGCAGTCTGATGTTGGTGTCCATACAGACACCGAAGATGATGATAGCACTGTTGAGGCACAGGTGGGTTTGTCAGGGGCAGAAACAATGCCATCATTTGACATCCCCTTTTTAGCCACCCCAACCCTGCACACAGTTTCAGTGCCTATACATACCCCATCATCAGTGGCCATAGCGGAGGCACAGCTGGCACTTGGTAGCAGTGCACAGGAAAGTGTGGTAACCATGTCTACTGTGTCTGTTCGCAGCAGGCATAGCCAGATGTCCAGCAGGGAACCACATAGGCAGATATCCTAGGGTGCTCCTGGTAAGGCCGCTGGTCATCATGCCCCTGGCAGTCGCGACACAACTGGTACCAGCAGGTGCATGTTTCAGGCTGTCATGGCAGCACAGGTACATATGGAACATTACAACAGACAGGGCCTGAGTCTGCAGAGGGCTGCTCTCACATCTGCAAGTGACAATGCCCGTGAAGTGGCTGATGCCATCCTTGTGTTAACTGAGTTTGTGGATATACGGTTTGGTGAGATGATGGCCCTCATTGACCGTGGTCTGTCCGTGCTTAAACATGTGGTGGGAGTGTGGCGACAGCTGTATGGATGTAGGTGAGCAACACCAACAGCTGGCAGTCAATGTGGCTATACTAGGACACCAAGGGGCTCCTGTAGTGGCAGTACCACCCCCAGCATTGCGGGGGGGGATGCTTTCCACACCACAGCAGGCCATGAGCACATGGTTCTAGCCAGTCCAAGGAGGGACCTGGTTCCAGCAGACATTTGTCATCATCAGGTGAGAGTAGCACATCGAGGCCTGTACCTGGACATGCCCATGAAACCCCTGGCAGGCACAGTCCATGTGTCCATGGCCAGAGGCAGTGAACTGCACACCCTGACAGGTATGGTCTGCAGCTGTCCATAAACACCTGTGTAGGGTGGTCTCATGGCAGAACTGTGTGCATGCATACCCACACACTATATGAACACACCTAGGGCAACCCCATACCTACACACACCACATCACCAAGCCCAGATCATCTCATTACACCCCTCATCCACACACATGGTGTCAAATGTATGGCCCACCCTTGGCCTCTGGCAAACCAACAACACACCCTGTGCATATGATGATACCTGTGCCACATCCCTGTCATCAATACCATAGATGCAGGGACAGGCTAATGTGGTTCTGATGCACACAGTGACTGTACTACAGTGTACCACAGTACTGCAGTGTAACATCTTGTAAGGAGTAAAGTGTAATGCATAGATGTCAGGTAGTGTAGCCATCCAGCAATGATGCATTATAACTGTTAGTAACACTGGTTGATTGTGGTCTCTATAATGATATCCACTTGTGTTGTAAGTGTACATGTGTCAGCACGAAGATGGTCTTCAGTCATATTCCACAACGGGGTATGGCACTGTGGTGACACCATGGCTGTGACATATCTGGGGTACAGTTGAACACATGTCACAGGTATGTATAACAGTTACTGCCTGTGCCACATGGACAGGTGACCCACTGGGATGTGTATAATCTGCAACCTGATGTAGACCCATCCACATACATGCACACTCTTACTTGGCAACACTGGGACTAGACCCCTACCTAGGTATGTAGTGATACTGAAGTCTGTGGCTTTCATTGTACACACCACACAGTGTTTAGGGTGAGGTGTGTTCCAGGTTACATGTTACATGCAGAACATCCTCAGACATGTACAGCATGCTAATGGGGGATGTAATGGATGTATATGGACAATACATAGTGTGACATACCTTCATATACACATTAACAGACACATAACAGGCAGACACACATCCGAGAGACCTGGGCCTATCACTGCTAATTAAATTGACCATGTGTCCAATGTGTTACAGGTAGGCTGTACACAGCACATGCATAACTGGCCTGGATTGTGGTATAAGTTACCTGTATGGTTGATGGTGACAGTGGTAACCATAACGTGGTACATGGGACATATATCAGGTGTACCTTGGTGTAATGACAGTGTACACAGCACCCACATCCCACAGTGGATATTGTACTCCCTGAAACCCATGATGAGACTCTGACATACCCACCAATCACACATTGACCACAACTGTGATACAACCCATTGTATATCCCAACAGTGGTACTACAGGGATATGCATCTAATGCACATGCCACACACATATTAGGATGTTGCATTGTCATGCCTCACCTATGGGCAGCAACAACACTATCTGTACTACTGTGTGGCAATGGGTATTGTAATAGCAGTATATGGCCTCAGAATGCTGTACCCTACAGATATACAGACATGCACACATACACACTTGCCAGAACACAATGGGTATCCCATGCCTATAAACCCATTTGTACAGCACTGTTCTGCTGGTACTGCAAGGCACATGTAGCCAGTATGGAGAGGAGCTTAAAAGGGTACATGCAATGTCCCATACAGCAGCAGCCACAACTGACTATGGCAATAGGTGTTGTGGTGGTTGTGAAGGCCCTCATGGAATTCCCAAGTACAGGTGTGCTAACACACAGACACTACTATATTCAGTCATGCACACATACATGTGTCAGTACTGGGGTGCATCACTACAGGTGGTCACAGCTGTGTACCTAGCTATTTTCCAAGGAGAGATGGGTTGTGTATGGGTTGTGTGTACAGTGGTAACCTGCCACCTGCCATGTGGCAGCAAGCAATTTAATGACAGACACTACTGTGGTGACCCTCTGGGTGGGAGTGACATGCATTAGCCAATCCTCCAGGTGCCTCCTGCACATGGCCACTGAGGTGATCAAGTTGACATGTATGCAACATGCATTACAACACATGGTTAGTGTCTGTGATGGAGACCTGTACCCAAGCATGTTCTGTTAACTGTGGTAGTGTAGTGGAGGTACCCATGGCATGTGATGCATACAGGGAGTTATCTCCTATATGTGCCAGTTCTTACACAGCTGGGTAGACATGGCAGTGTCAATCAAGCTTAGGTTGCCTGTACATATCCCAGCTGGATACCTGCCATCTGCACATCTGTACAGGGACTGACAGTCATCAGCTTGGCAAGTAGCTATGCAGTAGGATGAATGTGTTGACAGATAGACATCTGACAACAATATGTATGCCATAACTACATATCAGAAGCCCTGACTAACATGTGATGTACAGACGGTAGTCTACAGTTGCATTCCACATCAGATCATTACTCAGTAGGGGTTATATACTGTGACACAGCTCACACACCAGGGATACAACAGGGAGGCCTGAGAGTCCAGCTATGCCTGCAGGTGTGCCTATTGTCAGTACTACATTTAGCACTCTACTCTTGTCTGGGTAAGCACTCTCAACAGCAATACCGCCATGAGACACTACATGCCAGTGTGCCAGCATGTACCCTGGGCTACTACCCCTGTACATAATGCATTCACATGGGTAACAGTGCTGTACAGGCCTCATATATGTCTGCGTCCCACACATGACACTAACTCCTCTTTGCTAATGTAATGACAGCACATAGGTGCATGTATTGTACGTGGCATTACATACACTTATTACAGATGTCATTACCCTGCTATGTTTTCAGACTGGGTAGTGTGAACTGGTTACTAGGGCTAAGCTATGCTTAGCAGGTATCACTATTGCTGCAATATAACAGCTAAGCTGATTTGCGCACTGGTATGCAAAGCCTACACTGTGTAAGCACCCGTATGTTTACCTGTAGCTTAGCACTGTTTAGCTTTGTGCAAACCTGTGCAAACATGCTTAAAGCTGCTCAAAACTACCTTAGCCACTCTGTATCTGACAGCCCTTGTTCTGCCCAGCAAAAAATGAACAGCCCTTGCAGGTCTTGAACCCAGGACCCTGTACACTATAGTCACAACACTAAACCACTACGCCATGACCACTGTGAAAACAGCTGCAGTTTTCCAATATATATGTCAATACACATATTGTTTAGTATTGAACAATTGCATTTACTTCCACAATTGTGTAGTACTTGTTATTAATATGACTGTTGCATCACATATGTCATTTTACCATAATGTACACATAGCAGATACATACAGTGAGATACATCTGGGAGGGTATAAACAACCGTGAGGTTTACACATGACAGGAATATGGATATATATATACATATAATAGGTTGATATATGTCTACATGTACATACACATGTATATTCATACATATGTCTTTATACACATCTGTATAGTGCAATATATATATATATGGCCATGTCTTCATCTCTTCATATGTATATATGTATATATATATATATATATATATATATATATATATATATGTATATATAGATATATGTATATATAGCTATATATGTATGCACATCCTATGTGTTCAGATATGTCTATTTATGTAGATATATATAGATATCTATAACTATATGTGCATAAATATCTATTCTGATATACCTATTACTGTCAATATATATGTAGATATCCGTAAGTATATGTGCATACCTATCTCTATCTGTATATGTGTAGACATATATTGCTGTGTATATGTATATATCTGAGTGTTTATATGTATGTATATGTACATATACATATCCATTTATGTATGTCGATATGTATATGTGTATATATCTATATAGATATATAGATAATTTTATATATATATATATATATATATATATATGTATGTATATGTTCACCATATGTCCTGAACATGGAGTGCAGCCCTACCTCAGTCCCAATAGTCCCACCATCTTAGTGCAAGGGAATGTCAGGTATGTATTACAGGAATATATGTAGACTATTGCTACTGTCATAGGGGTTGTCTTCACAGATATGTTGTGTGTGGGAGGTCACATCTGCTTTTAACATGTGCGCCATTGGCTACTGACAGACATCCTAAGGACATCATAGTACAGTACCACTGCTAGTACAGTAATGATCCTGTGGATTGCAGCAGAGATATGGCCAATAAATGTGGACAGTCTGACATACTCTGGTCAGTCCAGAGGTATACACAGTACCCCTTAGTGCAAGACATGTGGAGCAAGCCTGACAATGTGGATGTTAACAGCCATGTAGATGGGAATATCATGAAAATGCTAGTATACATTTGCCTCCATAGGTTATGCATTCACACACCCCTGTCTGTCCTGACACATAATAACCGCTGGTACAGATGTGCCATGGCCACATACTACCCACTATTTATTGACATACATCTGTACAGCATCCCACAGCTTTATCTGACATACATGAATCTTATGGTGGCCTGGCAGTAGTACATCTGTCAAGTATCTGGACGTAACATCACACTGGGTAAGTACACTAAGCTGCTAGGCATGTAACAAAGCACTGTGCAGGCTGCAGGCAGACACAATACTGGCCTACATTTCTTATGGGGGAATACACATGTACCTGCATATATAGCAGGCTCTACAGGCATGTCACAGCACAGAGTAACAGACACCTGTGTGAAAGTGCATAACCACAACCAATGTGAACACAGCCACAGCCACATATGGTAAGCTAGCGTAATATTACAGCATATGGACTATCTGATCAACACCATCCTCATATGTGCCACTCACACACTAACCCTACATATACTTGACCACTACAAAGTGTTGTCCAATGCCTGTCTGTGGTAAGGGACATGTGTGTGTTTGGCCCTACAAACATGTAAGTCGATAGGGTACCATACAGTGGAGCAGCATGTTACATCAGATAGAACAGGACCAAGAACAATGACATCACAGTCTGTACACAGGCCAAGATACATATTCACAATACACACACTGTCAACAATCACCATATGTACACAGACCTCAGTACTGTACACACAACCACAGAATGCCCAGGTTATGTCCTCAAATATAACCCCTACTATACATAACATGTGTAGCAGTCTGATATCTCACTGGCTTCCTATCAGATATGATGTCAATAAATTATGCTGTACAGAACATATGCACCTCTTACTGCATGACATATGTACAACAGTTGACAGAGTTGTGGCTGGAGGCACAAACACAAGGCCAATATTGACATGTTGCTGTAATAACCTCATACATTTACTGTTGTAACAGGGTTTGTTTTGACATATGTCCTATGAGGGATATGAAGTCAGTAACTCTCAGGGCTGTCACCATGTACCGACTGCAGTCCTCACACTATGCTTCTGCAGTTCACAGATAGGTGCTCTGTGAGTAACACAAGAAACAAAAGGCACCACACACTGCCCAGTCTGCAGATGACCGTACAGATGGGGGTTTCCTCAGAAACATAGCACTGTCATGACAGGCAATAAAACATGTAGACCAGCCATATCCACACACACACCCTGTTAAACCAACATTACTCCAAATGCAGAATAGCAACACTTACAGTCTGTAGTCATGTCAGGCACATCCCCCTCCTGTGTGTTGGCCTGTTTCCACAGTATATGTTGTTAGAGGTGAATCCCCAATCCATCTGTGATGCTGTTTGCCAAACACTAGATCTAGGTCCTGCCCACAGTGAATGAAAAGGCCCAACACCAGCATGATGTTCCTAGGTATTGGAGTGTGTTTCCATGCAATTGGCTATGGGAATGTTATCAGCTGTTCCACATGCAATCAGCTAGAGGAGGGCTGTGATTCATGCAGAGGCTTTCAGCAGATCATGAGCATCACTTACGAAACACATGCTGCTCTGCTGCCTAAGCAAAGCATGCATAGGTCTCCACACTCACCAGAGAGGGAGGAAAAGAGGCAGACAGAGGCAAATATAAGTCAGGGAGGGGGTAGGAGAGTAAAACCTAAGCATGTTTGTGTCACACACCTACCAGTACAGGGTATCAAACATCTGACTGACTATGTACTGCTATCACATGTCTATGCAGTTATTGGATGTGCCACATAGCGTACAAGGCAATGAGTTCTCCAAACCTATATGTGATGGTGGGTGACATCTGCAACAGTGATATGGTAGTGATACGGTAGGTGTAATACATGTGCCTGTCTGCATGGACAGGTGTCAGCGTCAACGCAGCCACACTCTCTCAGGGACTCACACACATTGACATACTTGGCAGGGTCAAGAATACACCTCCTCACTAGTTAGATTGCCACAATACAGTACTGTACAGGTATCACATGCACCACAGGGGTTATCCGGTGGTTATAAGGGCAAAGGGTAGGTAGAGGTGTCTGACATCAGACAGCATGATTCAGTATGCCAATGGGGGTTATAGTGAGTGTGAATGTGGTCAAAAGCATCATACACCACACACACAGACACAGGGTGTCAGTACTGACATGCATGCATTGCTTCACAGGTGCATAGTGGTTGACTGTGCCAGAAGGCTATACAAAGCTAGGTGAAGGGTATACCTTGGCATCAGGTCACATGACAATGGTCATCAGTGTGACTTAGGGGTGCAGTGTCTGGATTGGCCCACATAGGTGGGTATTATATTCACCATCCAGTCACCTGGGTAACAATTGTGTGTGGCCGTTGTTGTTCAATGCTTGCCATATATGTTTTCATGTATGTTTTCTTTAGTCCATGACATAGATGCTGTCTGAGATGTGCACACATCCCATGTGCATGTACAGTAACATGTGGAACTGTACCTGGGGTGTCTGGCCCATGTT
Source organism: Protopterus annectens (assembly GCF_019279795.1). NCBI lineage: Eukaryota > Metazoa > Chordata > Ceratodontiformes > Protopteridae > Protopterus > Protopterus annectens. The sequence continues at coordinate 305,850,919 of NC_056738.1, read as the reverse complement.
GTGTACACAGATTGTTATAATCAGATGTGCCTGTCCTGCCCTCATGTGCTGGGAACAGGAAATGGACAACAGGTTGACCCTGCACCTACACTGATAGCATGATACAGGTATTCCCTTGTGTCAGTGGCATCTGTCCATACAAGGCATGTGTATAAGGCATGGTATGTCCTTTGTGGGTCACATTAGATGACACCACAGGTGTTGCAGGTGTCCAGTGGGGAGCATAGTGAAGGCACACTGTCTGCATGTACGTGCATATTTTACTGATGGACAGGGTGCTATGCCCTCTGTCGTCCACTGCAATCACACCATGGTTACTATCTGTGGGCAATATGCAGGGTACTACCAGCATAGTAGTTGTTGCCTAGGAAAGTTTGTTTATGTATGAGACATGGGTTGAGAGTGTTCTCTGTGTAATACAAGGGTTGCTAACATTGTTCGCCAGGCCTTGATGTCACATGTAGGGGTATGGATTGCCACCCCAGCTTCTTGGCTATTTCACACCTGTTATCTTTGTAAGGTGGGCATTGTGACATATAATAGGGCCACCATATAAGAAATTTGCAAAACCCACTCCACAATGAGTCCAGCTGTTACACACTCACAGCCACCTCCACACAGGATACGAGTGACAAACACAGACACACACACCTGCCATGTCTGGGATTAGAACTCCTACCAAACTAGTTTATTACACTACAGCATTATGCAGTTATAGGACATGCCATGGAGATTAATGGAGTACTCCTTCCCCAAAGGTGTATTTCACAGTGAATTACATCATCAGGCTTGCCAAAGTAGGGCATTTGAATTGTAGTGAGTGTAACTAGCCTAAAAAGGGATTGCTCCCTACACAGACATAGAAACACCGAAACATCCACACTAACATGTGTAGAAATAGAACTCCTACCAATGCACTATATCATACTACAGCATTACGTTGTTATAGGACGTGCCACAGAGATTACTGGAGTACTATTTCCCCAAAGGTGTATTTCACAGTGAATGACATCAGCAGGCTTGCCAAAGTAGGGCATTTGAAATGTAGGGACTGTGACTAAGCTAAAACGCATTGCTCCCTACACAAACAAAGAAACACACAAACAAACATCCATACTTGCCATGTGTGGAACTAGAACATCTACCAAAGTACTATATCACACTACAGCATTATGCTGTTGTAGGACACACCACAGAAATTACTGGGCTACACCTTTCCCAAAGGTGTATTTCGCAGTGAATGACATCAGCAGCCTTGCCAAAGTGGGGCATTTGAATTTTAGTGTGTGTGACTAGCCTAAAAAGCATGTCTCCCTACCTAGACAGAGACACACACACAAACACAGTTGCCATGTCTGGGATTAGGACTCCTACTTAACTAGTTTATCACACTACAGCATTACACAGTTATAGGATGAACCGTGGAGATTACTGGGCTACACCTTTCCCAAAGTTGTATTTAACAGTGAATGACATCAGCAGGCTTGCCAAAGTAGGGCATTTGAATTGTAGTGAGTGTGACTAGCCTGAAAAGCATTGCTCCCTACACAGAGACAAACACACAGTTGACATGTCTGGGATTAGAACTCATACCTAACTAGTTTATCACACTACAGCATTACGCAGTCATAGGACACACCACAGAGATTATTGGGTTACACATTTTCCAAAAGTGTATTTCAGAGTGAATGACATCAGCAGCCTTGCCAAAAAGGGCATTTGAATTGTAGTGAGTGTGACTAGCCTAAAAAGCATTGCTCCCTACCCAGACAGACAGACACACACACACACACACACACACACACACACACACACACACACACACACACACACACACACACACACACACACACACACACACACACACACACACACACACACACACACACACACACACACACACACAGTTACCATGTCTGGGATTAGAACTCCTACCTAACTAGTTTATCACACCACAGCACTACACAGTTATAGGGCGCGCCATGGAGATTACTGATCTACACTTTTCCCAAAGGCGAATTTCACAGTGAATGACATCTGCAGCCTTGCTACAGTACGTCATTTGAACTGTAGTGAGTGTGACTAGCCTCCCTACACAGACAAAGACACACACACCTGCCATGTCTGGGATTAGAACTCCTACCTAACTAGCTTATCACACTACAGCATTACACAGTTATAGGACATGCTATGAAAGTTATTAGGCTACACTTTTTCCAAAGGTGTATTTCATAGTGAATAACATCAGCAGGCTTGCCAAAGTAGGGCATTTGAATTGTAGTGAGAGTGATTAGCATAAAAAGCATTTCTCCCTACACAGAGACATACACACACAAACACAGTTGCCATGTCTGGGATTAGGACTCCTACCTAACTAGTTTATCACACTACAGCATTACACAGTTATAGGATGCGCCATGGAGATTACTGGGCTACACTTTTTCCAAAGGTGTATTTCACACTGAATGACATCAGCAGGCTTGCCAAAGTAAGGCATTTGAATTGTAGTGAGTGTGACTAGCCTAAAAAGCATTGCTTCCTGCACAGACAGACAAACACATACACACACACACACACACACACACACACACACACACACACACACACACACACACACACACACACACACACACAAAAACACACAGTTGCCATGTTTGGGGTTAGAACTCCTACCTAACTAGTTTATCACACTACAGCATTACACAGTTTTAGGACGTGCCACAAAGATTACTGTGCTACTTCATTTCCAAAGGTGTATTTCAAAGTGGATGACATTAGCAAGCTTGTCATAGTAGGGCTATGGGGAGGGCAGTGTGTATGCATGGGCCATAACCCATTCATCTAGATGTTGACACACCACATGCACACACAAGGTTATATTCTACAAGTACATGTATACAGCTGCTAGATGACTACTGCCTTGTACAGTCATGTTGCACAGCTAGTACTTGCACCACATAGTCTGTAATGCTGATGGATACCAGTGGCTAATTTCTACAGTGAGTGACATTTACACATCATGTAGTTGTAGCCATTTGGCTGGGTGCTGGGTGGGACAGACCTCATGATGGATGTCTCTTTGTCACAGTCACTCTCTTCCACACATCTCTCTATGTCTACGTTTGGCATATTACAGTGAGTTGTCCTTGGATATATGTCTGTATTCCTATCCAAAATGTGTGCAAAGCATGACTGGTGCATACTGAGGAGTGTATGCACTAACATCTGCAACTGTCAGATATGTATGGTCCACTGTTGTTTGCAGATGTGGGCTTCATTTGTTTAAGTGTGTGAGCACGCCCAGTATGACCTTTCAGTATGTTGTTGTCTGCCATTGCCTTCAATTCATGTGTGAGCATGCCCAGTATGCCCTTCTGTATTGAATGTGTGGATACATTCTAGGTAGTTCGTATTCCAGTGCAGACCTTTGTGTTGTACACCTACAGGTAGCAAACTGTTTCTGCAGGGTATCCATAGATCATTTGGCAATATGGGGTCAAACTGTGCAAGTGATAGTGTGTACTGTAGGTGATTGTGTCTGTGCTGCTTCTGCTACATGGTACAGGTGTTAGCAGAGATATTCAGACATGTGTACTGTTATACACTGTGATGTTTTATGTCCTCAAGTACTATCAGGTGGACATTCTTGCTCACAGGGATGTCCTGGGGAACAAGGGTGAGTGCAGCTGTGTCCAGTATTGTGGGCAAATGCTTCCATATTCATGGAAAGTTATGCCATTCTAGAGGGGGAGCTGCAGACACTTGCTGCTGGGTCTGTGTATCCAGTTCAGCACCTTGGTACAGTGCTGGCAGAGGATCCCATACTTGTACATCCATCAACATGAGAGTATGGCCTTATCTTGCTGTGACAATACCTCACAGCCGTACATATTCACACAGGTTACCCAGAGGCAGGGGCCATAAGTCAGGACATTACCCCTATTGTGGTGTACGGGCAGGTTTGTAGCCACCCATTTATGTGTTTGCAGCCAGGGATAGTGTGTGCACATGGCTGTGTGTCAGACCTTGCACATTCCATGCTGCCCATACTCACACCCCCCCCCTCTATTATTCTATCCTCTTCCATACATTATGCATACATTCTCTGATACTTTCCCTAAGGTTATCACCTCATCACAGCTGTGTTTTGGTGTTGCCCACAGTTCATGCAGTGGGACATGGTGGACATGTTACTGTGGTTTGTCCACATGGCCTTGCATATGGCTTATGTGGAGTGTGTTATGTTGTTATTTGGGTGTCCATGACATAACATGCAGTACATGTGAGACACAGGCCTTTGGCAGAGGCATGTAGGCCATTTTCTGGTGATGTGGGCCAGCTGTGGTAGGCCATTGCATTCTGTCAGTCCTACAGTCCCAGACTGCCATACAGTATATTCCCCTAGGGTGACAGGGTAGGTGTGCTAGGTGTTCCTGCCAATACTTTCTATCAGTATTGATCAGGTGGTGTGGATGCTGGCAGGGTGCTACCTACAGCTAGGGACACACCTGCATGGGACACCTGCACTGCATGCTGCATTCTTTCGCTATTGCTATATACAGGTGGGGGTCATATTGTAACCATTCCCAATAGCAGGATATGACCAGAGAGGTACCTTTGGGTGGTGCTTGGGTGAGCCAGATGCATGTGTGCTATGGACACTATTCGCATCTGAAGCACAGATATGCATGGGGCATTCCAGTTATGCTGGAATGTGCAGGTACATCAGCTGTTTCCCAATACATCACTCCTATCATCTTTGTGATCTGCAAGTGTTCAGGCAGATGACACCGGTATTCCCTACTACAGGCCCAGATAATGTGATGCATACCTGTATGTACAATTCCAAGGGTGTGTCCATTTCACAGTTACACATTATATACTGTATGTCTGGGGTACCTTCCCCTGTGTACTGCTTGTATATCTAGACCAACAGCCATGCCATGTCAATCTTTCAGATGGTGACACATATGAACACCATACATTTACAATGGCTTACTGCTAGCATGTGTTATACTGGTGGGAATTGTCTTTGGCACTACAATTGTGAGGACTTGGCCCTGTCATCAGCAGTAGTGAGCAATGGCCGCCAGGTCATACCACAACATGCATACATACTGACCACTCTCACACAATATGAAACACACACCAGCCTAACACACACATACCTGCATATTGTACAAATGCTACAATCTATCCTGCTACCTTGGCCACCTCTGGGCATCTGTGCTCTACTGGTATTATACCTACACATACATGTTACTACATTTCTACATAGGACTGGGGGGCACACTTGACTGTTACTACATGTCTAGATAGGGTTGGGGGGCACACCTGACTGTTACTACATTTCTACATAGGATTTGGGGGGGGTCACACCTGACTGTTACTACATGTCTACATAGGTTATGGGGGGCACACCTGACTGTTACTATATTGCTACACAGGATGGGGGCACACCTGACTGTTACTACATGTCTACATAGGATTGGGGGGGGCACAACTGACTGTTACTACATGTCTACATAGGATATGGGGGCACACCTGACTGTTTCTACATTGCTACCCAGGACTGTGGGGGGCACACCTGACACTTGTACACATTTGCTATGACTGTACTGGTATGTCAGGTACTGCATTTCATTCTGTTTTCTACCCTATCATGCTGACTAGAGGCATAGCAGTGTACTACAGGTCTTAGGTTTGATTAACCTACATATCAGTTACTGACTTCCTACCCTTCAGAACTAACATCCCACTGCCTGATCTGATGTAGTCTGTCTGTGTAGGCCTGGGGGGATACCCATAGGCATCATTCAGAGGCCTTGGCACAGCCTTTGTTTGTGTTTGTCTGCACCTGTCCTGCTGGCTGAGACTGTTGTTGGGTATGTGAACCTCCCTGACTGGCATGTGTGTGTCATATGGATGCACATGTGGCCCAGAACATTTCCAGCAGTGGGTTTTGTCACCATGTGTAGTACTGGCTACTATGGTGACACCAGTATTTGGTACAGATCTCATGCTGCCACTATAGGGGTCTACTATCTGCTGGCATCCCATTCAGCCACCCGATTCCCTTGCATGCTCACATCCATACCATTGATGCACATAACATCACATACTGCTCCAATCAGCAATTGGTAAGGAGAGTGACTTACCTTGTGAGTGTGCCAGTATTGAGGATGGTGCTGGGAGATGCCTATGTCGGATGCACATAGTACACTCCCTATACATGGTTGAGTGGTAGTGTCATGTTTGGCATCCCTTTTACTGTTTGTGCGAGTCAGAGAGAGGTGTCATTCCCTGGGTCCCTACTGTGTCAGTGTATGTGCTATGAGTTGCCTTTTTGCCAAGGCCAGGGCATACTCAGCAGGCCTCCATCTGCCTACTGGGGCATCCTCAGGTTGTTCCTCCTCCGAGTCACTCTGTGTCTGTGCAAGCTTTGGCACTGGTGGGGGGCTGTGTGGCCCTGCCCCATGCTGTTCCTGCTGCAGCTGTTTTCGCAGGATCATATTGTGTAGCATGGCACATATGATAACAATTTGGGTACATGTAGCTGGTGAGTACTGCAAGGCTCCACCGGATATGTCCAGGCACTGGAATCATGACTTAAGCATCCCAAACACATCCTCTATTATGATTCTGGTCTGTGCATGTGTCACATTATGTTATTCTTGTTCAGGTGTGTGTGCATTTCAGATGGGTGTCATCAGCCACAGCTCCAGTGCGTAACCAGCATCCCCCACTAGATGACCATAAGGGATGTCCCCATTGGCAAATCTCTGGTACAGCTGCATCAGATGCCAGATGTGGAAATCGTGATAGCTTCCAGGGCAGCCAGCACACACATTCATTATAATGCCCTGGGCATTGCACATAACCTGGCAGTTGATGGAGGGGAAGCCCTTGTGGGTGATGTAGACCCTACTCCGCTCACCGGGTGATGCTTTGATGCATATGTGCATGCAGTCTATAGCACCCACCATCTCAGGGTATTCTGCTATTTGGTGGAAGAGATGCATATTGCTGGCCAACACCTCACGGGTGTTGAGGAAATATACTTGCTCACCGTCATGTGCTGACATGGCATCCAGGAACTGGTGGAATACTCTGGATGCTGATGTCTGAAGAGATCCCCATGATATCCCCAGTTGGGCTTTGGGAGATATCTGTGGCTAGTATTCCTAGGCCTACACATACCTTGGTATCCACTGGGATGGGTTCCCCTCTGTTAGTTCTGTGTGTCAGGCATGGCGGGCACAGCTAAACAATTTGCTGTAGGAGGTCCCTGTCCACTCCATAGTGCTCCACTATCTCCAACTCACGTAGCCCCTGGTAGGTTACCCTGGGTCTGTACACCCTTCTCCTTCTCCTCACTGTGGGTTGGTCGACAGCATTCTCATCGTCACCACCCTCAACCTCTTCCACATGTTGTTGTATGATAGCTATTGCAGCCCCTCTCATTTTGTTGTTTTTGTTTCTTAAAAGTTCCCTGCTTGTATACACCAGTGGTGTAGAGTATTTGGGAAAAAACAGAGGGAAAGGTGTTTGCATAGTTTATAGTAGTGTTCTGGGCTGGGCTGGTCTGCTGCCTGTGTAATTGGCCAATTCTGATACATTTCACCTGCCAGCAATGCTAGTTCTCCTAGATTACCTTCCTACTGCTGGTTTCCCTTCCCATTGCCTTCCTGTTTAAGCCCACAGTGCTCAAATGTGCACAGAGCTATTTCCTGGTTTACTTTTTTTTTTTCTTTAAAACCTGGTACACAAACCTTCTTAGGCAATGTAAAGAGTGCTGGGCAGTCTCAGACATACCCCCTTGCTTAGCTCTGCTAAGCTAAGGGCAAACCTGAGCCACAGGGCTCCAATAAGCTTACAGTATGCCTGACACAAACCCCTATGATGTCAGCTAACTCCTAGGCTCACACCAAGCTATTCCTGCTCTTACACTGTTGGGTGCTGACTAGCATACAGGGGAAATCTGGGATTCAGTATCATTCCCCTCATTTGCATAGGATTGTCTGCTGATGCATAGTTGCAGGTCCCACACTGAGCCTCCCCCCTTAGCAACCACTATTCATTAGCCATGTTGTCTTCTGCCTGCCATTGAGTATAATGGCAAAATAGTGATTTTGGTTAAAATGTTTATTTTAGGTTTTTTTCTTAGTTTTCGCCCAATCCCGTTTGCGCGCCACTGCCCTACGCTTAAACAGCTGAGATCAGCTAAAAAAAATAAAAGTTGATTTTCTTATTTTTGCAGCTGTGTTGCATGCCAGTGGCCGTATACTTGGCCATTGGCATGCTTTCTACATAATATCCACCCTTTATTTGGAGCTGTCATGGCTCCGTTTTTGTAGTTTGCAGAAATGTACTCCGTTACTGGTTGAGTAATTTCTGCAGATTATACTAGTCCTGCACAGCCGGCTTCCAGCTTCCTGGATTACAAATTCACCTCATTTGCATGGATTTCTCCTGTAAATGGGGTAATTTTCATACAGGGGCTGAGTTCGTGCAGGACTGGTGCAGGAGCCTCATGCACGTCCCTACAGCTTATTCCTGGATTGCACGGCAGCCATATTTGCTGGAGCTCCTGCACTAGTCCTGCACACCGTGCAGGTCTTGCTGAATCTGGGGGAATATCTACTGTTAGAACAGAAATGCCCATTGTTTTTCAAAGCAATGTACTTTTCTTCCAGAAAAATTCAACCCTTGTGCAAAACAGAGAAACATGCTCAATGGTTTATTCTATAATACAGGCATGGCACAACCTTTCCTTCTGTTGATTAAACAGCAGATCCCTTAACAGGTAAGTTCTGTAATAATAACCTCCAAAAAAGTCCTTCCATGCCCATATTCTCCCAAAAGACATCTGCCGTCTACATATGTTTATCTTAATCTTGTCTTGAAAAATGTTCCCAGATATAAATCTAATAAAACTGATACATCACTGACTCGTAACTGATGTTATTCATTTATCAAGTAAATTTGTTATAATGGCTTGCCACAGAATGCTTTCCAAATTATATTCAAAATGTTCCCCCAACAGACCTAAGCATTTCCTCTTCTTTTGCAGTACCACCTAAAAACTCCATATGAAGCCTCCAAAATCTGCCCTACAATGTCTCAACAAATCCAGCAGCCTTTTTCTAAGCCCAAAAATAAAAGAGATGCTAAATTAGCCGCAGAGTTAATCAACACTAAGTCCCTGTCTTCTCTCTGATTATAACTAGTTCATTTCAATCTAGACCCCAAAAGAGCAGAAAAAAAATCCAAAATAAAAATATTTCCAAAACTAATTTATCCAATTTACCAGGTAACATATAACGCACACACCACCTCCATAAAAAAAAAAAAAAAAGAAAAACAACATTCCATTTTAAATGAACAACAAAATGACATAAGTAAACTTATTTTAGCAACATGCACTCAAAAATATGTTCAGGCCTATACAATATACCTAACAGTCTTTAACAGGGCTTCACGTTATTGCAAAATTACCTGTTCTGTCCCATATGGAGCACCTAGTATATTAATCATAGTATTTGAAAAGGAAATGTTCCCCACCAGACATGTATCAACATATCCTTTACATTTTTGGACAATCAATGACAAGTCAACTAAAACTAAACATTGTTTAACAAGTGACACTGCCTGTATCACTCTGTCTTTACTGTAAACCAAGACAAAAGTGATACACTGGAAAATATTAGGGTACAACCTAACACCCTAATAATGGGCAATTTCAACTACCCCACCTTTAACTGGGAAAACTACTCATGTACAAACTCTTGTGCTCAACGTTTTCTGGAATTCATAAATTCCAATGACTTGGATCAACTTATCCACACCCCCACCAGGGGCAGCAGTATCCTATACCTGGTCATTACCAACATGGGCAACTGGTGTTCCAAACCAGAGGTCAATTCCTCGTTGGTCAGATCCAACCATAAGCAAATCACCTTAGACATCCACATCCCACCCCCAGAAACTACTGCAAAAAATTTCTCCAAAGCCAACTTCACGCTTCTTAAGACAGAAGTGGCAAACTTCACGACACCCATGCTGATGGACAATAGAGGTACGACTGCTGAATCCTATACAACTAAACTTTATAAGCTCTTACACGAGTGCACGGATCATGCAATCCCTAACAGAACCAATATGCTATCCTCCAAAAAAAGGAAGCCAATTTGGTGGTCCCCTGCCATAAACAAACTCTACAACAGAAGAAAGAAACTGTTGCAAAAAAGAGTAAAATCCCATGATTGGAGGAACTCCATGGTCAGCCTCAGTAAAAGGCTGATCCCTCATAAAATCCTCTAAAGCTAGTTACGAAAACAAAATCGCCACTAATTCTAAAGACAACCACAAAGCATTCTATAGTTATGTCAAGAATCTCACTGGCAACACTCAGATCTGCTCTGAGTTACAGCACGATGGCACTAAATATACAGAACCAACTGATACTGACAACATCCTGGCAGATAGGTTCAGTGCTAACTTTGCCTCTCTCTCATCCCCTAAAGGGCCCATCTCTATACCAGAAGAATGCAAAGTTCCTGTAATCACAGCTGCACAGGTAAAAAACACACTCTCCAAAGCCAAGAACACAGCATCCATGGGACCTGACAACATCCCAAGCTGCGTTTTACATGAACTACAGAACAAACTGGCACCCCACCTAAGTACCATGTTCAATCATAGCCTCACCTCAGGCTTTGTGCCCACTGAATGGTGCACAGCAACGGTTATCCCAATCCACAAAGGGGGAGCCACCACGGATCCTGGGAACTACTGCCTCATTAGCCTGATGAGCCTGGTCTGCAAGACTATGGAACGTATCATCATGGAACTTATAAACAATGACATTGGTAATCTCCAAACTCTGGTCCCTACCCAGTTTGGGTTTGTAAAAGGCAGATCATGTCTCCTAAGCCTGATAGACTTCTTTGAAGCGGTCACCAAAGCGTAGATGAGGGTAAGGTGGTTCACACAGCCTATCTAGATCTCGCCAAGGCTTTCAACACCATCCCCCACTCTGGAATTATAGATAAACTCACTTAACTAGGCATAAATCCCTATGTCACAAGATGGGTTGCCAACTGACTCACTGACAGAACCCACATTGTGAAAGTAGCAGACTCTAAATCCAACTTCAGACCAGTGACAAGTGGAGTACCACAGGGTTCAGTCCTATGTCCTCTCCTGTTTGGTATCTACTTCTCTGAAGTACAGGCTAACACAGAAGGTCTTTGGCTAACAAAGTTCGCAGATGACTGCAAACTAGGAGCCATAATCAAAACTCCTAACGATGTGAACATCCTACAAAAGAGCCTCACTGAAACAGATGCCTGGTGTCAAAGCCATGGCCTCAAGCTCAGTGCCAAAAAGTGCATTGTCCCTTTTGGTAAAAACTCTGCACCCATGAATTACCACATAGGCGGTAGTCTACTTAATACCAAAAGTATGACAAGAGATCTTGGAACACAGGTGGACAGTAGTCTCTCCTTTGATAATCACATTGCCACAGTAGTCAGGAAATCCTTCTACGTGGCACACTTCATCACAAAAGGTTTCTCATCCATGAAAAAAGAGGTCATTGTTCCCCTCTACTCATCACTCATTAGACTTAATATAGAGTACAACACCCCTTTTGGTATGTACCTCACAAGACATCTCCAACAACTGGAAAGGCCACAGAAATACCTCACAAAGAGGATTACTGGCCTCAAATAGATGCCCTACGCAGACCGCCTCAAAAAACTCCAGCTTTACTCTGTCGCATATCGCCTAGTCAGAGGCGATCTCTGCCTAACATACAAAGCTATGTCAAACCCAGAGCTGTTGGACATGCTCCACTTAAAGAAATACCAATCCCTCCGAGCTACACACTCTAGGGACTTAAACCTTGTCATCACAATAAACAGAACATGCTGGAGGGATAGATTCCTGTCCCAGAGACTTCCCATACTCTGGAACAAACTACCTATCTATATCAAACAAAGCTCCTCATTAAAACTCTTCAAGAAAAATCTTGATGATTGGATGGGAGATAGGAAATTTACCCCAGGGATCACTTCTGTGGCTCTGCTTGACAGGGGCACAGGAAAATAATTTTCTTTGGTGGCAAAAGCCAGGGTACCATTTGACTAGGCTTATATAGGCCCTAGGGCCAATAGCCTAGTACCTACCTATGAGCCTATAAACATAACTGAATACAACCAGCAACTTCATATGTGTATCATAAACAATGCCCGCTCCAGCAACCTGTGTTTTACAATAAAACAACAGCATTAGTAACTAAAATAGAAAGAATCTCACTCATTGGATAGACCTGATGAACTCATTTTTTTTCCATCCTGATATCCCATCTCATAAACGTAATAAGTATCACTGTAACCCAAATATGATCAAAAACTCCTTTCAGTGATGCAACCATATTTTTCCCCTTGTCCAGTGGATGAGAAGATACAACATCTAGTTAAGGAAAACAATATAAAAAGCTTTCAAACTCTCACACCCTACCAAATTACCATCACTATCACCCATATCAATACTAGTAACATTCTCCTTAATTGTGGACAGTAAGTCTTGGATGTTCTTACCTCTCATCCCAGGTACCTTTTCACACAATATTCCAGGTAAAACTAGTGAAAATCAGAATTGGAGAATTTTTTTATCAACAAGTTGTAGTTAGCACTGAATAGAGAAATAGGGTACCATTTTTATATATCAGGCTTACCCCCTTTTTTCCGAAACAAAAAAATATATAACAAAGCAATATATTATCATCATGCATACCACATTCAAGCAACTCATTCAACACAGCCAGAAAACATTGTTTCTTGTTGTTAGATATCATCTTATATAATTAATAGCTAAGACCATCATATTGTGGAACATTACTTTGCTTACCTAAATGAATAGGAGTCTCCAGTTCTTCCACAAAAATGCTACATTGCATCAGTTTACTACTGTTTAAGGAAAGCCTAGAGACCCTCCACTTAGCAGGTCAAATCTCAGTCTTGTCTTTATATAATTTCCCAACAAAATCTTCAATGTGTCAAGAGCTCTTCTTGTCCGCTCGGTTCTGTACCTTGTCTAGACAAAACCATTTTCATATAACTCTCAGTTAACCTAGTAACCTTACCTCTCTGTGGTTGTACCTTTCCCTTGCTGCCAGCAAATTTTTAACTTACAAAGCTCGTATAAGTCACAGTTGAAATGTAAAGAAAAATTAGCATTACCCTCCAAAAACCTGTGATAATCAAGAAACAGAGAGATAAAGAGATATCTTCTGCTCTTATGTTTTTCTCTTTCTATTTCCCTGAAGGGTTTGGTTCATTTCAATGTGTAAGCTTTCCACCATGTAGTCTAATCAGTGTAAAATGGTGCCATTGCAACATGATAAGAATGAAGTTGCTGCTATTCATACCACATAATACCAAATGTCTATGTATACCAATATATCTTTTTCCTCCTATTCCCATTTAAAAACAAGGTCTTATAACCTAACACAACCAAAATGGCAACATAGTTGGCAAACAACACTGACATAGTTTTTTATGCATTTTGTCCAAAAATGCAAAACATAAGACTTAATTTTTAACTTTAGGCACCCATGTACATATGGGTATGGGTGTTTACAAGCTAAGGGCAAACCTGAATGGCTAAGGATGTCTCCTTATTTCTTTACATCCCATAAAACCTTTTATCTTTTTTAAATGAAATTTATAATAAAAGTCTCCTGTCACAACCATAGATATATTTAATATAAAACTCTTCATCACTGCAAACAAAGACTCACAGTCTTTCATTAAGCATAATTAAGGGAGCCTCCTCACACTGATTCTGACATCTAAAAAATGAAAGGAAAGTAAATAATTTGGGAAGAAATAGCCAGGGAATTGTTATGGCTAGGCTTGTATAGGCCCTAGGGCTGATAGCCTAGTACCAACCTATGAACCTATGAACCTATGAAAATTAAAAGGTGACCAGGAATGGATAGCAATATCTAGTATATGAATATTACAATTATTTATCAGCACTGTAATCCTGGAGCAAGCATCCAGACCAAAACACCAAGCACTAACCTAGCCCAGATATATCTAAACTGAGCTCTATCCTGTCCTTTAATATGTGTAACATCCAGTCAACATATATAGCTTGAGTAAGACCTTTACACCACTGAACACTGTCAACCTATGTAATTCATTTCAATTCAATTAACAATAACAAAAGGAACACAAACATTACACTGGACCTTTTTATCATTATTCACTTCTTATATCCTCCATTTTTGAATCTTAACCCTGTCTCCAATAGTGCTCTTATGCTTTCCTAATTACATACTTTCTCCTTCCCCATCTTCTTCTGTTAAGTCATCCTGGCCTTCTGCCAACAGTGCATACTTAAATGTTGTGGCTATTTGTACCACAGAGTAGTTTTCTAAATCACATTTGCCTTCTGGGATAGCAAGTGCAGTGTAAGTTACTGAACAGCTATCAGAGTGTTTCTACTCTCATCTTCACGTAATTTAGCAGTAACAGCATGTGAATCATCTTTGGCATTTGAAAAATAGGAGCATTATTCAGTCACTGAACAACCATCAACATCTACCTGTAGTTCTTCTTTGTATAATGTAATAACATGTGAAGAAGGAAAAGCATATATTAAAAAAACAGCAGTAACATAAGCACTGGCATTACAATTATCAGTATGCCTAGGACAGTCAAAAATCAAATTTCCTTCACTACAAAGAGTACACAATAAGTTTAAATGTTTAGCAGAATGTCCTTCTTCCCCACACTGAGAACACCACTTTTTTGCACAGATAGCAATTAAATGTTCAGTAGTTGGGCAAAAAAAGACATTTTGGATTGTTCAAGATTTTTTACAGTTATCCTGTTCCCATGTAAAATATTAGCTCTTAAGTATGTGTACAAGACTGTTTTTTCATGTTTCAAAACATTCTCTCAACTTCCAAACCCTACTTCACAAATGTTTACTATCCATGTTCTTTTTGGCCTTTTTATATAGAGAAGAAAACAAATCTAGCACGTCCTTTTCTGCAATGTAATAAATTCTGAATTGAGTAGGCAGTTTATTTTTATACTGCCTTGCACAAATGAAAAAGGAAATTAATTCCAGTGATAAAGCAGAACCATTTCCCAACATCATACATCGATTTGTCCAGTAATGGAAAACTCAAAATTAACATAGCAAAATGTTTTTATTCCCAGATGTTTTAGGAAATAGATATCATCAACTTTAAAGCCCAAAGGAAAAGAAATGCCCCAAATAAATGTAAGTTGCTCAAACTCAGTTCACTCTACCTGCAAGTCAGCAGTCAAAACCGTCTGCCTCTTCTCAAGAGCTGGATTAAGTTAATGGTCAGGAAGATCAGCTCCTCCAGTAATGCTATCCTCCATGTTCTTGGTTCCTAAAAGAGAGAAGCCACAATGCTTACATATTTCAGCCTAGATGAGTGCTGTTGCCTTCCTCCACAACTTTCATCAAGGTGTAATCAGACAAACTGTTGTCTGATGGACAAAAAATGAGAAGGGAAGGCATATGAGCTACACTGTGGTAATACATAGGTCCACCCTCTCCTATTCACACATCCAACAGCACTTGCCAAATTATCTTTTTCCTCACAACCTGGCTAACCACCCACAAACTGTTTCTAAAGTCCTAAATTTCAGCAGAATTAAGACCATGATTTTTGATATTCTACAAAACATAGCAAAAGCTTACACCATCCTCCTTATAAAAGACCAAAACAACCACAAAACTGAAACCACTAACACAAGTCAACTTGTTTGACTGTTCTCTGAATTTTCAAGCTCATGTAGTCAAAAAATAGTCAAAAATAGTTTTCTGTTCTGTGACAGAAAAATCTCCCCATTTCTCTTCTTCATTGCTTGTATGGCATTAGAGAAGGGAATCTACATCTAGTTTGAGTAGTGGCGTCTGCAAATACTAGCAGATTCGACAAAAACATGGCATCCCTTCAATTCCCTTCCTAAAAAAATGTTGACTCATTACAAACTGGTATGAGCACCAACCAAATAGCTTCTTGCCAAAGAGCCAACCTTCTACTAAGCTCAGTTCTTTTCAGATTAATTCACTTCCACACATATACTTCTCTTGCTGCAAAACCAGTCACCATCACACTCAATCCATGCTCTCAAATCTAAATCCCAATCAGGAACCAAACTTCAAACTCCTAGGACAATGTGCTAGCTACATGTTCAGCTTCTCCTTCTTAGCGTCAAAACTTTGGTAATCTTTTCCTGACTACCTAAAAAACTTTACTGCCATTTAACCAATGAAAATTATATCATATTGGATAAAGCAAGTGCCAAGTGTTTCAAAACCTGGCAAATTACCCAACCTCCTCTTTTACTTAAGCAGTCATTTTTCAAATTGTTATACCTTCAGCAAGGCAATGTTTCTCCTTGATAAGCTTCAACATCTTGTATAAATTATAAATAATTTGTTCTCACAATGTCATGTTAGCAATAGCTGCTAACTTGCCAACTGCTTATATTTCTCTTTTTTAATGATTCTCCTCTGTGTATTTTTTCACTACTGTTCTGTGCTTGCTTATTGTATATTATAGCTATTTAACTGTATTTTTGTTGTTTTATCTGGTATCTCTGTACCACCAGGCTGAGCCTGAAATGACTCCATTCAAATCAGTGCCCTAAACCAGGAAACACGCTTTTATTTTCAGATCTTAGGTTGGTAGCCTGATCTTTTTAAAGGCTAGTTGTGATCTAAAAGTTTTACACATCCATATCCTTCAGCAAATCCAGGGTAGTGCAACAGGTGTTAGTCTAGCAACTTTCTATGTTTGCAGTAGCCATAATTTAAATCCTTTCCTGATTTTTGTTCGATCTTCCACTATGAAGTTGACAAGTATGCCTACTGTTCCCTTTCCTTCACCTCCCCAAATGCAAATACTAATTGGCTTGTAGTGGTGTGGGTAGAGTGAATTCCTGTAGCTTTTTGTACAGTGAAGGTGTTTTTGTACTCTAAATCAGCCACGCAGTGAATACCCAGAGTTAAGATCACAATTGTTTTATTTCTTTTGTTAGCTTAGTTAGTCAGGGAGAGCAGGCAGCATGTCAGCAGAGGAGTACGGAAAGCTGACAAGGAGCCAACTGGCTGAGATGTGCCAGGCTAGGGGACTGGTGCATGGAAACCTGACTAAGCCAGACATGATTGCAGCTTTGGTCACAGCTGCATCAGAAAACAGCAACCAGGAGGATGATTCGACTGGCAGTGGAGGTGTATCATACTCAGATAATGGACAGCTCAACCATTCTGCAGAGGACTTAAAAACTCATCTGGAGCTAAAGAGACTTGAGTTGGAGGCCATGTATTTGGAAATAGAAGCAGCTGAGAGACAATGAGAAACTGCAATGGTTGCAGGCTGAGGAGAATGAGAAACTGCTATGCCTGGAAGCTGAGGAAAAGGAGAGGCAGAGGCAGCATGAGAAGGAGATGCTGACTCTTTGCCAGAGTCATGGAGGTAAGGGGGAAGGGAGTAACTGGACCCCAGAAGCACAAAAGGTCAGTAAATTTCTTCCGCAGTTTAAAGAGGGGGATCATTTTGATAGTTTCATTCATATGTTTGAGTGGGTATGTAAACATTATGATGTTGACCAAAGGCTCTGGGTACAGTTCCTGACCCCCTTACTCTATGGTAAAGCTGTAACTGTGTTGTCTAAACTTGCTGATTGTGAATATTTTGATTATACTGCTGTTAAAAATCACTTGTTAGAATGTTTTAAGCTAACACCTGAAACATATAGGAAAAAGTTTTGTGAGCATAGACGCAAGGCAGATGAAAGTGTGTGTGAATATGTTGCTGAACTGAGCACTTATTTCCATAGGTGGGTGATTGGATGTCAGGTCACCACTTTTGAAGGGCTGGCAGATCTTTTGGTGATGGAACAAGCCATTAGCACTTTGCCTGAGAACATGAGGATCTGGTTAGCTGATAGATAATGTGCTACTTCAGATGAGTTGGGGAAGAAGAGAGACCTATACCTAGCAAGCAGGACATCCCTGCACAGGAAAGGGATCCCCAGTACTGCTCATGGGTCTAAAGGAACCCATGGTGGGCAGCACAGACTGCCCCAAAAGAATCTGTCAGTAGCAGAGGAAGCCACTAGTCCAGGTACATGTCCAGGACCTAGGGTTAAATGTTTTGAATAATTCAAAAAAAGCAAGAGCCAGCAAAACAGTAACAATAAGGTTTATTTTAATACAATAAGGAGAACAAACAGACCGGTTTCGGCTAAATAGTTATTAAGCTTTCATCAGTGTATCAAATCTTCATGACAAAAGTTGTTGCTGTGTCTTTCGGCTTTTCCTGGTTAGGGGTCGCCACAGTGGAACTCCGGTCCGCTAATGATTGGTAGTAGATTTTTACATGCCGAGTTGCCGGCCCTGATGCACAACCTTCAACGAAGGTATGCCCATTCACACATGTCTCCACACAGAAGACGCTCTAGCTGAGAATCGAACAGGACAACATCTTACTGTGAGGCGACAATGCTACCGCAGCCCCACCACCACAGTACTCAAACATGACAAATATTCCCCTTAAATAGTAGTTGGTCCACCTGGAGGTTGTATAGGGAAATTACATTTATATAAAACATGTTATAAATATTAATTTAGTCCTGGAGGAAACAATGCCCCTAATTTAACAATCCATTTTTCTCTTTGTTATTAAGTAGTTGATGCCAGCCTGATTTATTATTGTTATTACCGTGTATTTTATCTATAATTGTGAAGTGAAAATTGGCATTGGGGTGTTTCTCTGTGGGTTTATATAATGCATTACTGATTCTCTTGGTCCTAATATCACTTAAGTGCTCTTAAATTCTGAACTTGAATGGTCTTGAGGTTTGGCCAGCATAGAAGGCAGAGCAGCTGCATGTGGCCAAGTATATTAACCATTCTGATTGGCAGCACAGACTGCCCCAACAGAATATTCCAGTAGCAGGGGAAGCCACTAGTCCAGGTACATGTCCAGGACCTAGGGTTAAATGTTTTGAATGCAACCAGTGGGGCCATGTGGCATACTGATGTCCACGGAGGCAAGGTGGGGAACAAAAGGTGAGAGAGACAGTAAGTGGGGAAGACAAAATGCCAATAGTAGGTTGTCTTGAGACAACCAGGGTACTGAACTACCATCCTGCAGATGTCCTGATAGGTAAGGATTTGGATGAGGCAGTACCATGTGCTTATGCAGTTACACTCAGTCAGGCTAGGAGACAAGCATGTGGATCTGGTAGCCTGGGGGAGACCCAGACAGACTGCATACTTGCAGCCAGGACTGATGAGGTGGTTACTTTAGGGAGGAAGCTATGCTGTAGCAGTGTGACTGAAGGTGAGGCACAGCTGCTTGTGGGTACTGATGTTCCCTTGGACAGAGTGACTGCAAAGGTAGAGGTGAGTAGTAGTACCCAGGCTGACAGTGAGGCACCACTATCAGAGGATGCCAGACTTCCTGTGGAAGGGGAGCTGGGAAGGGTTACGAAAAGAGAGTTGAGACAGACTCAGCTCTCAGACCCTACACTGCAAGGTCTGAGGCAGGTAGTTAGTAAGGCACCTGATTCTCAAGGCAAGGGGGAATCTTTATACTGGGACTAAGGGTTACTGCAATAGAGAGTGGACCCCTGAGGGAGGGCTAGAAGGTGAGAGGGTACAGAAGTTGGTAGTGCCTACAGCCTACCGTCTGGCACTTCTAGCCATAGCCCATGATATTCCTTTTGCAGGTCATACAGGCATAAAACATACAAAGAGACATATTATGCAGAACTTCTATTGGCCTGGAATTTCCAGAGATGTAACAGGGTACTACAGGACCTGTGAGCAGTGCCAAAAGGTAAGCAAGGCAGGAGACAAGGTGAGAGCTCCTTTGATGGCTTTGCCTGTGATTGAGGAGCCATTTCAAAGGGTAGCCATGGATATTGTGCAGCCTCTGAGTACACCAAGTTCCACAAGGAAAAAGTATATCCTAGTGGTAGGGTATTATGCTACCCGATACCCTGAGGCAGTGGCTCTGTCCTCCATTGAGGCAGAACAGGTGGCAAATGCTTTGTTAGAGATTTTCAGCAGGGTAGGTTTCCCAAATGAAATACTGACTGACAAACGTGCTAATTTCATGTCAGACCTGCTGGCTTGTCTGTGGAACTATTGTAGGGTGAAGCACATGAAGACCGGCCACTACCATCCCCAGACTAATGGTGTTGTTGAGAGGTTAAACTCTGCAATCAAGTCCATGCTATGGGCATTTGGAGACCAGGTTAAGGGGGAGTGGGACAAATATTTGCCCCATCTATTGTTTGCTTACAGAGAGGTTCCCCAGGAATCCACACTTTTTTCACCCTTTGAGTTGTTGTATGGGCATAGGGTGAGGGGACCTCTAGATTTAATTTGAGATGAGTGGGAAGGTGAGCATGAACCTCACAAGGAGTCTGTTGTGGCATATGTCCTAAACCTCAGGACAAGGCTCAGGGAACTCATTGGCTTGGCCCAGGAGAAGCTGGCAGAAGCCCAACAACAGACAAAGGTGTAGTATGACAGGAATGCTCGAGCTAGAGAGTATGCTGTGGGGCAGCAGGTAATGGTTCTCATTCCTGTCAGACACAACAAGCTGCAAACAAGCTTGGGAGGGACCCTACAAGGTGGTAAGAAAGGTAAGCAATGTTAACTACATGGCGGAACTGCTAGGCAGGAGGCAGGGGCACAAATTGTACCATGTTAACATGATGAAAACTTACCATGATAAGGAGGCCCTTGTGCTGAGCATTTGCAGCGGATTGCAGAAGGAGTCTGAGGGACATCTGGTGACTGATCTCCTCAGTGAGGCTCAGACTGACACCTCAGTGGAAGGGGTAGCAATGTCCCAGCAGCTACCTCCTACCCAAGTTTGAGAAATCTGAGCAGTGTTACAGGAGTTTGGGGACATGTTCACTGGGAAACCAGGGTGCACCCACCTGGTACAGTATCAGGTGGATACAGGATCCCAAAGGCCTATTAGGCAGGCTCCTT
This sequence comes from Protopterus annectens, assembly GCF_019279795.1. Taxonomy (NCBI): domain Eukaryota; kingdom Metazoa; phylum Chordata; order Ceratodontiformes; family Protopteridae; genus Protopterus; species Protopterus annectens. The sequence goes on along the minus strand of NC_056738.1, from coordinate 305,829,841 downwards.
ATAAGGTACCTGAAAGAGTCAAACAGACTCTTAAGGGAGGAGATACAGGAGATGTTGGAACTAGGGGTAATTCAAGAGTCTAGCAGTCCCTGGGCCTCCCAGTGGTGCTGGTGCCAAAGAAGGATAGCAGCACCAGGTTCTGTGTGGACCACAGGAAATTAGTCACACACAGTCAGATGCTTACCCCATGCCTAGGACAGATGAGGCCCTAGAGCAGCTGGGTGGGGCTAAGTATCTTACAACCATTGATCTTACCAAGAGTTACTGCCAGGTGCCCTTGACTCCCAGTGCTAAAGAGAAGTCAGCATTTGTGACTCCTTTTGCTTGTATGAGCTCACAAAGATGCCCTTTGAGATGAAAAATGCCCCAGTGACTTTCCAGAGGCTGGTAGATCATATCCTAGCAGGAGCAGGAGGGTCTGCCCTTGCTTGCCTAGATGATAGTGCCATCTACAGCCATTCCTGGCAAGAACACCTTCAACATGGCAGGGAGGTGCTGGGAGACTGCAGAGGCCAGGGTTGACCATTAAGCCAAGCAAATGTCAGGTGGATATGGCAGAGGTGTCCTACCTGGGACATAGAGTGGGGAGTGGTAAGATCAGGCCAGAACCTGTTAAAGTAGAAGCCATTCAGGCTTGGCCTGCACCTGTTACCAAAAAGCAGATGAGGGCATTCTTAGGGACAGCAAGGTACTACAGAAAGTTCATCCCCAGTTATAGTACCATAGCTGCTCCCATCACAGACCTGACAGGGAAGAACAGGCCAGATAAGGTAGTGTGGACCACAGCATGTGAGCAGGCATTCCAGAAGTTAAAGAATCTTTGGGAGGACCCCCCTGTGTTAGCCAGTCCAGATTCAGCAAATAATTTGTTATGCAGGTGGATGCTTCAAACCTTGGGGTGGGGGCTGTACTTAGCCAGATTTCTTTAGAGGGGAGAAGAGTACCCAGTGGTTTATCTCAGTTGTAGGCTCCAATCCAAGGAGGAATGCTATGCAACTGTAGAAAAGGAATGTATAGCCATAGTGTGGGCACTGCAGAAATTTCAGCCTTATCTGTATGGAAGAAAATTCACTGTAGTGACAGATCACAATCCTCTAACATTGTTAACCAGAGGCAGTCAGCAAAATGCCAAGTTGCTAAGATGGAGCTTAGGGTTGCAAGCATATATGTCAGTGTAGCACTGCAGTCAGATTAGCAATGTCAACACAGATGGGCTCTCAAGACATGGAATGGGGTAAGGTATACTCAGATAGACCTAACCCTCTCAAGCAACAAGGGTCACTTGAAAAACTAGCTTGAGTTCTCCAGGAAGAGAGATGTGTGAAGATAGGTAAAGGCTATCAGCCTAGCCAGATAGAATTCTGTAGATAATTCTGTCATTTGTAAATATTAATATAAGCCACAGTCTTGTTCTCTTAAATGGGAAAATGGTGTTGTGTGGAACTGCAAACATGTAACAACAATGCACTCTGCTGTAACAAAGCTAATAAGTCAATTATTTGATGTCAAAACTTGGAGCCGATATGTCTAGATGAAGGAATTCTAACTACTGTCTTGAGATCAGAGTTAATTTCTAGAATTTGTGTGTATAAATTCTTTTATTGTTCTGGCTTTCTGACCAGCTGCAATATCAAGGGCTATTAACCTCTGAGAATCTGTTAGCCTGGGAACCAGAAAGAAATGATGTAATCTGAAATTAATCAGTGGTACTGTGTTATCAATTTAAGGACAGAAGAGATAGAGCATTTGTCTTGAGAACATCCAACTCACCAGATCTCTGCCTGTGTCTAGATGTAAGTAGGATTTTAGAACTGTGTTTTCTCTTAGATATAGCTAGAAAATAGGAAGAATAGGCTAGTTTGTTTTTCTGTGATGTCAGAACTTTTGCTACTGTATTATTTGAATCATTTCTCTGTGATCTCTGAACTCTTGACTAGCATTGTGTAGTAAGTAGTATTTTCTTGTGTTTTTATTATTTATTATTACATATTTTTAAAACTTTCAACTGTGGCTCTTTTGTGTAGAGATAATTTAAGCTCTAAGAGTACATTGTATGTATATAGTAATACTGTACCAAGTCACTCCAGATAAGTCTTGACTGTTCGTTCACACTTACCATTTGGATAATAATATTGCACAATAATAATTGGGACACCCTTTCATAAGGGCCTTTGAGTAGCTGATAAATATTAGCTGGGTGGTGGCAGTGATTTCTACCATATACTCTGGGTAAAAGGGGCACAGCTGGAGAACCTGTGGCAGCCTTCCCCAGGAGTATCTATTTGGTTGTATAAACTCTTATCTCAAAGTGTGTGTGTGTGTGTGTGTGTGTGTGTGTGTGTGTGTGTGTGTGTGTGTGTGTGTGTGTGTGTGTGTGTGTGTGTGTGTGTGTCAGCTACTTAGGCAGGGACACAAAGCACTGGTTGGACAGAGAGGGTGCTGGAGGTTTTAGCTTGCCCACTAGGCTGAGATTTGGACCCTATAGCTGTGCCAGTGGGGATTCTTATTGGGGACCTGGAGAGAAAGGGAGCAACCAGCCCCAGACTGACTGTGATCTCTGTGTGCTCTTAAGGGACATTGTACTTTACTGTGTGTGTATTTATTATCCTTTCCCTATATGGATGCCCCTCACTGGTGTTAATGGTGAGGACTGAGGCTCCTTGATTGCTGGGCCAGTGCACGGGCATCACACACACACACACACACACACACACACACACACACACACACACACACACACACACACACACACACACACACACACACACACACACACACACACACACACACACACACACACACACACACACACACACACACACACACACACACACACACCTAACTTATCCCCTTACTAACTCCCTTCTGCTACCTCCCAGGCAAACACACATTCACACATACCCTCACACATGCAGCCCCTGACATGCAGTCACACACACACACACCGCTTAACACCACCTGACCACTAAAATCCCCAGCACTTAACTCTGCTGCAATGGATGAACATGGCCATTAGCAGTTCTGTAGTGAGAGCTTTGGCTAAACAGCACATAGCACAGCCACAGAGAATGTCCACCTCAGTATGACAAATCCGTGTAAAAGCACTGCAGTAATTCTGGGTCTGTGTGTATTTTAATATAATACAGAATTGATGTAAATCCTGCAAATATACTGAATATTATTACTATAAAGAACATGTTTTTTTAATTTTTTTACAGGTAAAATTGCTATAGGCACCATTTTATTAGTATTAACTGTTCACAGAATATTTGCATTTGTTTGGGGTTTTTTTGCATTATAACATGAGTTATCAGAAAATGCTCTAGAACACAAGGATATGTTTGAGTTTATAGAGATGTGACATTCTTCACCTCAGTGGTATACTGATTTAATGACTAGGTCATTGCCAGTTTTATTGGAATGTGTTTCAGCTGTTTAGCCAGTTATTTGGAACATGCTTTCTCCAGAATAATAACTGTCAGGAATTCATCCCTGCCTAATATAAGGAACATAATTCATATGCACCTCTTCAAGCATAATCTTAACAACCTCCCACTCCTAAATCTGTAATCAGTTCAGAGAACCAGGGTGATATTCTGTCCATTTGTTTTATGGTTTCATTTGTTTGTTTATACTGATCTGCTTTATGCCTTAATTGCACTAATGCATCTACTGTGAGCCATTTTATATGTTAATGCAATAATAATAGATTCTTAGCAATGCAATTTTATCACTCATTCTGACATCTCCTATTTTTGCTTTTATAAACTACTATAATCTCTGTTGCAATTGGTGCTTCTGAAAATAGTCAGCTAACCAGTCCAATTACCTATTTACCAAAGAAAAAAATACACAAACTAGTGTATCGATATTACATAAGAGAAGGCCATGGAGGCACCTAAACAAACACAAATGAGAATATGTAATGTCGATACAATGTAAAGTCATAGGAAAAACTGCAGTTGAACTGGATAGAAAAATTCTTCATAATGGCCTACAAAACCAGAAATCAGTGCAGATGTATACATGTTTTGTTGTGCCTGCTTAATGCGATCTAGAATGGCTACTGTATCACAGCTGGTATTTATATAGGAGTGACCCAATAATGCAGTGCACCTGGATTTTCAGCAAGGTGTTTGAAACAGCAGCACACCAGACTAGTTATGAAACATAGAAGGCTAGAAAGAATAAAAGCAAACTGGATCACAAATGTTTAAAATAAAAAGGAGCAAATGGAGATTGGGGGAGGAGAGGGACCAGATTACTACTCTATGGATGAATCACTTAACATAAGGTGCAATAATTGTAGCAAAAACAAGCAAAACACAGGGGCGCATTTGGAGGGATGTCATCTTTATAGCTGGGGCACTAATACTGAACCTCCAGATTGATTTGTTGAGATTTCAGCTGCACTATTACAAAGAATTGTGCAAGTCATTCATTGTGAAGACTGCAGGATTGATAACCAGAGTTATATTCCCTATAAATCAACATTTGTTACAACTGCTGATGAATGTCCATCCGATGAGGTCAGGAGCAAAAGTGCAAGCTGTCAAAGCTGCTTTATCAACTGGTACTCTCATAACAATATGTAAGGCCTGGAGTTTATAGTATATAATAAAAGGGACCCTTATATTATGAAGTGGATAGTTTAAGTTAAATGCAAAGAATCAAACATTGGATGAGAGCTGCCATGTTAAGGTTTCAGTTGGATAGTGTCAGCAGCTTGCATTTCAGCATATATAGTATCAAGGAATAGTTACAAATCCACAGAATAAATGTTTATCAGAGCCACAGAAGTTTATATAGCATGCAGGAGAGAAGGGAGCAGGACAATTTCTTTGGTTATTAGAAATAATGAAAGTCAATGTGGGGGCAACTGCAGAGGAATGAAAAGAACCAAGGGGAAAATGGGCAGTAAAACTGAGACAAATGTGAAAAGCCATTACATCAACAACAGGGGGCAGAGTCATGTGATGCTCTTTTATTTAAGGCAGTTAATTACATAACAGAATAATGGTCCAACAGGTACCTCTTTTGAGATACATGGTGGAAAGGAAAAAGAGCAGTAGAAAGGGGAGGTGCATAGGGAATTGCAAAGCACTCCAGGTAGCTTTTAACATATTCGTGCATTGATTCATTTATTACTCTTCTTAAACCTGTTACCCTTGTCAGATACATAATCTAATTTTTCTGTTATTATGCATTTGTATGCTTTTTATGAAACTGCCCATACGTGTATGTTTATATGGATATGCCAGAGCAGTTTTCGCTATAAACCTGTTATTTCATCAATGTTTTGCACTCAGCATGCATAGAAAATACTCTGTAACCACAAGTTATCTTTCTGTAAACCCACCTGCATAATCTAAGTTATTGTATGTTTCTTTTGTTTATATTTTTCCAGCAGTCCTGTAGAAAAATACATTATTTATGCGATCTTATGCTCCAGCACCCTTAATAACATAACTCAGAATAGCAACATTATTGCCTTATTTTGCCAGTATAATTTTTTGTCAGTATCTTGCAACAACACCTACAAGTCTGATTTTTTCCCTATTTCCTCTACAAAGGGGGTTGAGGTTGGTATAATGGTAAAAACATTTACCTCACAGACATAAGGTACAGGGTTTTATTCTCACCTTTGAAAGGAAAATTGGCTAGGTTAAAATGGCCCACAAGCACAGCTAGCCTAGTACTTACCTTTACTTACCAATGAATGCATAAACTTAATGGAAATGAATGATTCCATTAGTTTTCCAAGCAGGAGTAAATCACCAATTCCCTGACTCTGGATTTGGTTGTTAACGGTTTATTCATTTTAATTAGCTGGAATAATGTTGATAAAATACACTACTCTTTTTCAAAGGCACCATGGCAAAGGAATGCACATAATATACAATTCATTTGCATGTAGTGAATAAAAAGCTGCAATTCCATTTACAATGGACAATAAATGAGGAAGTCAAAATATGTAGATAACAAGAGATACTGGAAGTAAAAGGAGATTGCAGGTAATTAGTATAAAGTAGGTACTGGAAATAGGGATGTTTGAGGAAGTAAGCAAAAAACTGTAACACGACGACAGTGAGATGGGATTGAGCAAAATGGGGACATCTGCTGAGTCATGGATTAATGTTTTGCTTGGCAGAATGAATTGCAGCTGAGAAAATGCAGTTTGAGTGATGTTTTAAGGAGTTTGTGGGTTTTTCTGTCTCATTCATTTCATTTGAGGGGAGATTTGCTAAACAGTGAGAAAATATTAAAAGAAGGAGAGCATCCTCATGACTCTTCTTTGAAAGCATTGCCTGTGAGTGCTACGTCGTAAAAGAAGCCTATTTATTAGTCAATCCATTTTATTGAAAACTGGATAATTCCCATAAACAGCAGTAGACAGTAACAAAGTATGCACAAGCACTGAC